>NC_056733.1:1442104189-1442201606 GCF_019279795.1 Protopterus annectens
GGGGCCGTTTGAGATGGGCGATGTTTAAAGATGGCGCCCAAAAGAAGGGAGCTATTTTATCACTTCCAGTAGGAAGAGGGAGGGGCAGGGATGGGAGTTAGCCGGAAGAGCTGTAAGGTTGTAGCAAGGGGGAGGAAACTTGCAGGTGATGTCTGAAAAGACGGGAAGGTGCAGGGAAAATAGATAAGAATAGAGCTATTATTAGAATAAGCGGCTATCACAGAGATATAGGATATAAGAATATAGTTAGAGCTGAAATACCCATATATATATATATATAAAAACATACACACACACAGATACTGACTGCTGAAAGGTTAGAGTACATTTTAACCATGAGAGCAAAAACCTACAAAGCTTTATTCAAGAAAATAAAAGGATCATAAGGTCTTTGAGCGCTTTCGTTCATTAGGTAGTGTTACATGGTCGAATTTCTTCAGAAATACAATTCTTAACTTGCAAGTTCATGCACTTAAGACTTTTTCTCTGGCTGTTGAGGGTTAGCTCCACCTTATCTGATCCATTTTAGTAAGCATTTTACATTTAACTTCCCATTCAAGCCTGTGTGTGTATCAGCCTGGAGTTTCACCTGCCATCTAAGTTCTCTGACTTCCAGCTGGGGGTTGGTATCACTGTAGGGGATGGTGACTTTGTCCAAGATTATGAAGAGGATATATATATATATATATATATATATATATATATATATATATATAGATATATAGATATATATATATATATATATATATATATTTATATATGGGTCTACTTTGTTTAATCGAAATATTATTATTTTGAACAAGAAAAATACGACCTCACGTTCACAAAAGTCCACTTCAACAAAAGTGCACTTTCGCCAATTCTGGTTCAGCAAACCGGCAATACAAATAAAACAGAGCACTACAGTGGAGATAAGGGAATATGCCCATTTCCCACTGTAGTGTGATCTCAGAGTTAGTATATATAATGTAGCGGAGGTGTGGGGGGGTGCAGGGGGTGTTTGCCCCCCTGCAAAATGGAGTTTAAAGTGTTTTTTTTATTTTTATTGCCGGTTCACTGAACTGGAATTCGAGAAAGGGCACTTTGGCGAAAGTAAGGTTGTACTTTTCTTGTTTGAAATATTTCGATCAAAAAAAGTAGACCCACACACACAGACACACACACAGACACACACACAGACACACAAATGAAAGTTAAAAGACCATGACCATTTTTTGTGTTACAGCAGCCAGCTCTTAGAATGTTACAATAAGCAATGGGATGGAATAAGGAATCAGGGATGACCGATTTAAATTGAGCCCCACAAACAAGAGTTTATTTGTTATATTATTATCGATATTTGATTACCAAAAAAATCTGACTGGGTAGATGCCCAAAGCTTCAAAGTACTGCAAAAACATTTTATGAACAATAACTTTACAATCTTCAAAATAATACGTAATCATCTACAGTTTAAATAATTATACCAAATTAGACAATGTGAAAACATTGGTTAAGAACATATACAACTTGCATGACAAATTAATATAAGAGAAACTGAAGCCAGTTTATAGAGAAATTAAAGGTAAGGTAGAGTAATACAAACAGGATTTGCAATATGAAGTGAAAAAAAAAAATAGAAATGCATTGCTATTTATGTTTTTCCCTTGTTCTCTGTGATGCATGCTTGCTGAAATGCTTTATACGCAGACTGTCAACTTTTTTTTTTTTTAATGCTCAAATGTCTTGAATTGTTAGCCATCTTAGCTATTTTTTACTAATTTTGTTTAAACGTTTGTCAGTAAAATTGTCTACTATACATTATGTCTGCTTTCTATTGTATGTAAAGTGTCTTCTGAAGTTTTCCTCCCATAGTCAGGGCATAACACTTTTCACATTTCACCAAAGGACTAATATTCTGATTGACCCACTTAAACCTGTGTCATGCTCCTCAAACTCACAATAAGCAAACTTTATGTACCTTGGAAGCTTATTTCAATTTGTGGAAGAATGTAAACTGTAAATATTCTACTATTAGTACTATGTAACCCTAAGTGCCCGCCTAAAATTCATTTACTCACGTCTTCTTTTATATTGCAACCTACTGTATACCTGCAACCTAATTACAACAATGGAACTGTGGATAATATATGTAGCAATATATGTAACAGTGTTTTTAAATGTGGAGCTTCTCTCCCCAGGTCTCTGTTGAATACGGATAATGTAACCCAGTTGGACTATCCCAGTAAACAAATGTCAAAAAAAAAAAAAAAATAGTTCCTCTATAGTAGGGCCAACCCAGGTATCAAAGGGAGTTAACAGACATTTTTAGTTAAATATTTATTTTACATTTGTTAACCGTATAGGTGTTCTGGTCAAGGGACCATCTTCAGGCACAACCCAAGCAGGCTGACTAATCAGAAAACACAAAGTAAATCAGAATAAGTATGTGCTCTAATTCAATGGTAATTTTCAGGTACAACCCAAACAGACCAGTGAAACGCAATGCAAAGAAACTCGGACTAATTTGCAATAGATTACAATAATGAGAAACAGACTGGAATACGAAAAGTACAGAATAACCATGACAGTGACAATACTTGAAGTATCTACAACAGATGACATAAAATGTATAAAGTAGGGAACGCAAAATTGAAGTCAAGGCATTTCAGTATATATTTTGTGACACTGCAGTGTTAATAAAAACATATGTACTCGGCATAACGTTACATCTGTGTTGTCCATTTTCATTCTTTCTCAGCTGACTGGGTTGGATCAGAGACTCAGATCTGACTCTGACACTTCTTCCAGAGCATAGAATCCTAGAACTCTTGAGCTCCTCTTTTTACTCATGATGCCCCACCAACCTAACATACCTCACATCAAGTTTGCTGCCCCAAGATATAATAGGACATTGACACAATAAAAAAGGGAAGCTGAGGCACAAATAAGGAACAGAGGTTTCTACAAAACACTGATTTCCCCAGAAATAAATTAAAGAGGGGCAGATGTGTGGGGAGTTAAGGAAGAATGAAAACGGACAACAAAGATGGAATGTTATGGATGCACTTTTTAATCTGATGTTCTCATTTTCATTTATTCCTCAACCCTAGCTACCAAAAATCCTGGAAGGACCCCAAGGAAGGATATTCTGGAGCAAACTTGAGCCAAAAGCTGCTCTATTCCTAGAGACCCAATCCAATTTGTAATGAGCAATAAAGGTATGTGGATTAGCCCATGTTGTGGCTGCACAAATATCATCAAGGATCCTCTAGACCAAAAAGCTGAAGAAATCACCACAGATCTAGTGGAATGGGCCCTAGAAAGTTTTGGTAGAGATAAACCCAATTTTCCACAGATAAGGGTAATACAATCAGTTAACCATTCAGCCAATGTAACTTTAGATACTGGATTGCCTAACCTGGTAGGAGAAAAGGAAACAAGTAACTGGTCAGATTTTCTAAAGTCTTTGGTTCTATGAAGGTAGAAACAAAGTTGTCTATGCACATGCAACAGATGTAACATGTACTCTCCTTTGTTAGAGAAGTTTGGAGAGAAAACTAGGAGATTAATGACCTGTTTAATATTTGACTCAGAAGCTACCTTAGGCAAAAAAGATAGGTTAGTTTGCAATGACACCCCACCCTTGTGAAAAATTAGATAAGGAGGTTTTGAAAACAGAGCCTGGAGTTCAGATACTCTTCTGGCGGATTCAACAGCCACTAGAAATATGGACTACCAAGACAAAAATCTGAGGTCCGTTTTGGCTGAAGGTTCAAAGGGAGATTGAGTTAAGGCCTGAAGCATAATACTTAAATCCCAAGGAGTAGAGTCTTTTAATGGAAGACCGAGTAGAAACCTCCCTTGAGGAAAGCCTTAGAAAGTTTAGAAGAAACCTAAGTACAGTTATTTATGCCCAGGTGAAAATTAGAAATGACAGCTAAATTAGCTAATTGTTGAGAAACTAGCCCCTTCATTAAAATTGAAGCTAAGTAGTCAAGGACATTTGGGCTAGGCTTTGCAAAAGGGGTACAAGTCTTTGCTTAAGGCCAAAAAAGACCAATCCTTTCCATTTACTCCTATAGGTCTTTCTAGTGGAAGCTTTATGGGGAAATATCAAAATGTGATGTATGGGGAGGACAGCCTGGGCCGTCTAGCAATCAGGGGAACTGGAGAAACCATGTGGTCAACTTGATCCTGATATGTCTGGGTGAGTTATGTGTGTTGGGTGAGACAGGAGATCTGGAGTTTGATCCAGAATCCAAGGTGGATGCAGAGGATGAAGCCAGACGAATGGAAACCAAATCTGGCAAGGTCAAAAAGGGTGCAATAGGGATGACTGTGCTCATCAACTGGACTGCTTTGCTTTCTGAAGGAACTTCGGAATTAGTGGTAGGGGTAGAAAGCATAAAGGAGACCAACCGGAGCGCCAATCATGAAGTAGAGCATCTCTTGGTGACTCGCCCAGTGGAAGGATCAGGGCAAAGAACCTGCTGCATTTGTTGAGGTAACATGGCTGGCCCCACTGATGGAAAATTCTCTTCACCATGTTGACATTGACAGATCACCTGTGAGGCATAAGAATGGACCTATTTAATTTGTCCGCAGTCACGTTGCATTTCCTGGGATGTGTTGCTGTTAGAAAACAAATGAAAGAGATTGCCCACTGCCATACTCTCATAGCTTCTCGACAGAGGGTACGACTTGGTTCCCCCTTGTTTGTTGATGTACCAGACTACAGACATGTTGTCTATCTGTAACACAATTGTTGGGGAGAGGAGAAAGTCTTGAAAGGACTGCAGTGCTAGGAAGAATGCTCTCATCTCCAGGACACCGATAAACATTTGGGTCTCTATGGGGGAGCACGTACCTTTGACTGTCCTTCCCAAGTAATGCCCGCCACCACCCAAGCTGGGACGCGTCAGTGGTAACTGTGGCCTTGGGCACAGGAAGAACAAACGGATGGCCTTTGTGGAGCTGGTTTGAGAGAATTTGCCATAAAGGGTACGTTTTGCACACTCAAGTTAGCTTGACTGCCATGGATAATGGATGATATAGAACAGATCATTTAGTTGGAGTCCATTGAATAATTCTCGTATGAAACCTCTCTGGTAGGATGATGGTGACTGTTTGCTGCCATGGAACCCAAAGCCTGAAGTATCAGTCAGGCTGGAAGGGATGAATTTTGTACAACTTTCATGGTTTTGAATTGTTGAGTGTTTATTTGAGTCAAAGGAAGAGAAACTATCTGACTGTATCCAAATGAGCACCAATGAATTCCAAACTGTCTGTTAGTGTAAGTTGAGATTTGTTGTAATTGACAGATATTCCTAGCGGAGAGCACAGCTGGAGTAAGTAGTCTATTGCTTGTATCAGTTGATGCCCGATTGAAGTAGTCAAGAGCTAGTCATCTAGATATGGAAACATTTGGAATCCCAGCAGTCTCGGGTGAGCTGCTACATCCGTCATGCATTTGGTGAACACCCTGAGGGCTGCAGTGAGACCAAAGGGCAGTGCTCTGAACTGAATGACTGGCTCCCAGTCAGAACTGGAGCATCTGTTCATTTTGGTGCAATAGTAAGCATCCTAAAGATCTACTGAGCACTTCTAATCATCCTTTTGCAGCAGGGCAGAATGGACTGAACAGTGGCTATCCAAAACTTTGAATACTGAACACATTTGGTTTAGTTTGCTGAAATTCAGAATTGGTCTCAAGTCCCCTGCCCTTTTTTTTTTTTGGCACTAAGAAGAACCTTGAGTAAGTTCTGGACCCTGTCTGTTCTGGAGGGGACCTCTTGGATGATTCTTTTCTAGCATCTTTTTATTTCTAAAGAAGCCTGTTTCCTCTGAGTGGAACATCAGGGATTTTCTTTTGAACTGTTAGAAGGGGTTGGGGAAAATGGTATGATATAACCTCTGGATATAATCATCTGCATCCATGAATCTTTTCTGGTAGTCAGCCAGGGTTTCAAGTGTAGGGATAGATGATCCCTGACTGCCTCCAGACAGGGACAGTTGGGCCTCCTTTCAGGAGTAGTGATAGGGCCTATCTGAGAAAGAATTTCTAGATCCCTGGTTCTGTGAATTGAGGTAGCACCTTCAGTTTGAGTTGCTCCTCTGCCTCCGGGGGAGCCATCTCCACATGACTCCTGGAAAGGACCCTAGGACTTTTTAAACCACATCTTTCTACCATCTCATTGGTTCTTGGAGAAGGGCCTTTGAGGGGTAGAAGAACATACAGCCACAGCAGACAGGGTCTTTCCTTCCTGTTCACACCTGGAGTATGTGCCCTTAACCTTGGGGCCAAAAAGAGACATTCTGTCAAAGGGCACATTGATGAAAAAAGACTTAAATGTTCCACAAAATCATACAAGTGCATCCAGGCATGTCTCCTGATGGTTATGCCTGAACTGCAACCCGTGAAGTACCTTCTGCAGCATGCATGATCAACCTCATGGACGAATTAGATATAGACTGGAGGGTGGCCAGTTGTGAGGAAATTCTATTCCCTTCCTCAAAACACAAGGACCCCGAAAGAGATTTGATAAGCTTCTTGACCAAATATATTTGTAGTCTTGTAAAATGTGCCAAATAATTCAGTGACCCAAGACTGAAGGTCGCTGAAGCATATACACTTTTACCAAATATGTCCAGTGCCCTGGACTCCCTGTTAGGGGATGAATGAAGGAACTCTGTTCCAGTAGTTCTTTTCTTGTAGCTGCAGCAACAACCGTGACATCAACAGGTACTCCTTTACTCCAATGTGTACGGTCTTTAGGAGGGGCAAGAATGCTATGTGGTCTTTCAGGAACTGGCTCAACTGTGTCTGACTCCATCCGCACCTGCTGAGAAACCAGGTCTATGAGCTCAACAGCCAGGAGAGTCACCCAGGAGGTAGATGGGCCAGAACCGAAATCCTCAAGAAACACAGATTCCTTTTGTGAAGCTGTATCGGAAGACCAACCACCTCTTTGTTAGAGGGTTTCCAGGATATCTCCAAAGGAGATGTCATCAAGTGGTGAGCTGGGGACCTCTCCCCCTCATCAAAATCAGTGTCCTCAGTGAGAAACTCCTGGTGGGAATCTAAGTGCCTCCTTTTGCGTGTCCTCTTACAAGGAACTTCCTTGGTGGGGTGTTCCAAGAAGTATTGGAAAAGACAATGTTCTGATGGGCTGGGTGAAGACTTGTTTGGGTTGGCTGTCTCAGTGGAAGGAATGATCAAGGCTCAAGACACAGAACAGAATGAGGTAAAGTCATCTGATGCAACAGGGGCAGGGATGCCTGTTCTCTAGGCACAGAGAAGACCCTTCTCCACCACCTTGAATGCAGAGAATATAGGACAGACAGATATCGGTGGATCCAAAACTGAACTCTTTCATATCGTTGGCCCTTGCAGCACTCCACCTAAGGAGCGAGTCGGACCAGAACTATTTAACTCTGGGGCTCCGAGGGGAAGAGATGGCTCTGAGAGCTTCAGAGTCAACTCCATGGCCCTGGATCTGGCACCAGTGCTTTGGCTCAGAGATGCTCAGAACTAGTCAAATCAGGGAAATCTTCAAAGTCAAAGAAACAATCTTCAGATCTGAAGGTGGTACCCCCTTTGGGTAGTTGGAACTACCTATGTCTTGGACACTTGGCACGTCTTTTTTGAGTTTATAAGTAGTGGATTGTGAGAGCAAGAATACAAAGAGTAATGGGGGCGTTGCATTGTTCCGGTATTAAGATGGGGCCTTTGGAGGGGGGGGGGGGGTAAAGTTAGCACTGAACCTATCTGCCAGGATGTTGGCAATATCGGTTGGTTCTGTATATTTAGTGCTATTGTGCTGTAGCTCAGAGCAGATGGGAGTGTTGCAATTGAGTGTTGCAATTGAGATTCTTGACATAGCTTCAGAATGCTTTGTGGCTGTCTTTGGAATGAGTGGCGATTTTGTTTTCATAACTGGCTTTGGAAGACTTTATGAGGGCTCTCAGCTTCTTGCTGAGGCTGACCAGGGAGTTCCTCAAATCTTGGGATTTTATTCTTTTTTGCAGCAGCTTCTTTTTGTTGTAGAGTTTATGGCAGGGGACCACCAGATTGGCTTCCTTTTTTTGGAGGATAGTGTCTTGGTTCTGTTGGGGATGGCATGATCCAGGCACTCGTGCATGTGCTTATACAGTGCATTTGTGTAAGACTCAGCATCCGTACCTCTATTTTCCGTTAAGTTTGCCACTTCTGTCTTAAGAAGCATGAAGTTGGCTTTGGAGTCATTTCTGACAGTGGTTTCCTTAATGGGGGGTGAGGGGTGGGATATGGATGTCTATTAGCTTGTGGTCGGATCTGACCAGCGAGGAGTTGACCTCTGGCATGGAAAACCGGTTACCCATACTGGTAATGACCAGATCCAGGATATTGCTGCCCCTGATGGGGGTGTGGAAAAGCTGATCCAAGGCGTTGGAATTTATGCATTCCAGAAAACATTGAGCGAATGGGTTGGTACAGGAGTAGTTTTCCCAGTTGATGGTGGGGTAGTTGGAATCGCCCATAATTAAGATATTGGGTTGTACCTTAATATTTTCCAGTGTCTTAAGAAATGAAGAGGGGGAATCCTGGGGCATGGTGGGGTGATATGTAACAAGCTACAACCTGGACTGCAGTCTTGCCCAGTGTTAGTTGCACTTGGATAATTTTGGATGCATTATGTTGAGCAACTAGCCTGGAGCTGTGGATATTCTGAATGAATATTAGTGTTTTGGTCCAGGTTAGGTGGCCGAAAGGTGTGGTATGAATTATAGCCTGGTAATGCAGGGGTGATCTCTGGAGCCTTGAACCAGGTCTCTGTCACTTCACAGATGTTGATGTTCTCCATTTTAAGGAGTGCCTCGAGTAAGTGCATTTTGAGGTTTATATTTCTAGCACCGAGTAGCATTACCCTCAGAGTTTGCTTGCTTGTACCTGTTATGGTGGTGAATTTAGCATTTGAACCTTGCCTAAAAAAGGAACTATAGGGGTGGCAAGAACCTTGGCCCTGATCTGGAATCCCAGGGGTAACAGAGGTGCAGGCCACTCTGGAAAAGATTGTGGTCTGTCGACCATGTCGTCCCAGGCAGACGGATACTGGATCCCCTTAGAATGACACCAGAAGCTTATCAAATTGTTGAAGTCAATGGTTTTGTCCATGTACTGTGGTATTCTGGGCTAGGGTCATACCTGCCTGTGCTACAAGATCAGAGAGCTCCTCTATGTCTCTTTTCATATAGTCCAGGGAGGGTCTCAGGTCATTCACACCAACATGGACAATGAGAGAGTCGTATTTGTACTTGTTGTGGAGTAACCCAAGTGCATGCACTATGTGGTGGATCCTGGTACCAGATAGGCAGCGGACAGTAATGTTCTCCTTGTTTAGCCTGGTGAGTGGGACATCAGTGTGCCTGACTATAGAGTCACCTATGACTAGTGTGGTGGGTACTTTTTTTGCCTTACGGGCTGAGGTTGGGTGGCACACTGATTTTGTAATGATGTCTTGATGTGATCTGTTCCAGTACTCTGATGCACGTTTGGCAAAGGATCTTTCAGCTGTTGCTAATGTTACTATTTGTATTTCTGAGGCAGCAGGAAGCAGTTCTAAACTGGTGTCATCGCTTAAATGGTTGACAGTATCACTTTTTTTATCAATTTATATGCCAGTGGATTAAGTAGAAATGAGGCTTTAGCAACTGCAGGAATCCAGTCACCTTTTCTAAGGGAGGTGAAGTGGTGTTCACTGTTGAACATAATTTGGGACAGACAGGAAGAAGGTAACAGGAAATGAGGGCACCCAGCAAAGAGATGGATGGGTTGTGTAAGAGAAGATTTGCAACATTCAGGCATGACTGTCAAAGAAGGAATAAGAGTGGCACTGAATCAAGAGAAATGTCGACAGTTGACAACACCCTGAAGCCATGTAGAAAAATGGGAAAAGTAGGGTTGACTAAGTCAATTAACCAGATAATGCTCGTGGAATGAGTCTGAAAAAGGTCCATGGAGATCAGTGCTCTACCCCAGAAAGCAAATACAAAAAAAATAAAACAAAACTGATGATGATGGTGAAGCAGTGGTGTGCATGTGAGGCACTTACAAGAATGAAATGTAGTATTTTACTTTCTGAAGGTGAGCATTCTAAGCGGAGTTTAGGGTTTTGTGTTATACAGAATATTCTTATCCTACGAAGTAACATTAATCACTATGGCCTGTCCTGCTTCTTCTGTTAACTGAATATTTTGTAGGGTACTTTGAGCTGTGCAAGTACTTTTTGTGATTAAATTTATACACGAGAGAGAAAACAGACAGTCTGGTGTTACAGTAACCTGAGGAATTTATGTAATCTTACAAAAGAATGATAACAAAACTAAGGCTCATAAATGTGAAGAAATTGTACTGGGGTAAGCCTTTAATGGCCCCAAATAGCATATGTCATTTTTTGCGTGTTGGTTTATTACAACACATCCAGTTCCATAGCCTAAAGTCATTTTGTAATAAGTTGATTTGGTTTTATGATACAATGCAGGTGATCAGGTGAGGACAGTGTCATCAGTATATAGGATATTTACTGGCAAGTCCCATTTAGGGCTGTTCATGAATAACTGGAAAATGTAAAAATAAAAATTAATGCCTACTACAATTGTTCCTGACAATCTATATGGAGAATATCTTAAAATAGCAGCTGTGGCTATTGCATATCCCATTTCAATTCTGCTAAATCAATCCATAACTGGAAATAAAATCCCTTCACTATGGATATCATTAATCATTCCACTATACAAGGGTGGAATCAATAAAGACCTTTCAAACTACAGGCCAACTGCCATTTTATCTCCCATTTCAAAAATATTACAAAGACATTCTTATGTAACTTCTCAACTCTCCAAAAGATAATCAGCTTCTGTCTTCAACCCAACATGGCTTTTGTCCTCATGGCAGCACAATTATTGCTTTGCTGAATTTTGTTAATATTGTCCACACATGCATGGAAATGCTGGAAGCCTAGTTTCCACCATCTTCCTAGAATCATCAACAGTTTTTGAAATAGTCTAACACCAAAAACTCTTATGCAAATTCTCATCCTTAGGGCTCACCAACTCTTCACTACAATGGTTCCATAGCTATCTTTCGAACAGAGCACAAGTAATGAAATGGAAAAATGATTTTCCACCTTCTTGCCTGTAGCAATAAGTGACCCACAAAGACCTATACTAGGCCTCATACTTCACAACATATTTATCAATGACCTCTACACAACTACAAAAAATGCAATAATTCATTGTGCTGATGACTTGACACTAATCTGCTCTGCCAAACTTCTCTCTAAATTCCAAGACCTTGCACAATTCCTATAGACTGAAACATGACTAAATAATTTACAACTGCTACTAAATTCAATAAAAACTAAATTATTGCTCTTTCCCCAACACACATCTCTGCCAAAGCAACACAATTCACTATCATTCCTGCCAACACCACTACGAAAGAACAAGTAAACCACACAAAATTACTGGGTGCCATCACAAATGGCTAGCTGAAATTTGACCATGTATCAAGAGGCTAAAAACTCATAAAAAAGTACAGTTGTGTACACTTACCATAAATGTACATGTTAGAGTGTATTCACAGTTGCAGTCATCACTTTTGGGGTATCCTGCCAGGGGTAGCCCTCAGTCGGCCCGAATACCAGAGTCTTAGTATTTCTGCCTCAGTTGCTGTCACCCCAGGACTGACGTCAGGTTGTCAGAGGTATAAAAACAAGCAGCCGACACCATTACATCAATTTTTCTTGCCCTGTCAGGAGCCCCCAATACGAGCTGAGGTATGGTGGAAGAATAATTCCAGTAGAAAGTAAATACCAAAATTCCTTGCAAGGAGAGAGAAAGAGATATAAGGGGGGAGGAGAGAGTGTAACCAGGACTGCAACAGTGAATACACTAACATCTACATTTATGTTAAGTGTACTATGTTCTTCATGTTTCACTGTTGCAGCCAACACTTTTGGGTTAATTCCCAAAGCTGAAGGAAAAGGGTGGTGGCAGTCAAGAAGACTGGGAGCTAGCTAGTATGCCCTGCAAGACTGCAGTGGCAAAGCCTGCCCTGGATTTGGAGAAGATATACAAGTGATAATGCTTGGTGAAGGTATGAATAGATGTCCATGTTGCAGCCTCCAGAATGCCCCTAGTGGGGACCCATCTGAGAAAGGCTGTAGAAGTGGAGGTTGCCCTGGTGCAGTGTGTCCTGACCCCCTTTGGGGGTGGTTTCCCATGCTACTTGTAGCAGAAATGGATGCAGCAAGCTATCCATTTGGAGATTGTTTGGATATGGTCTTGCCCTGTGCTCCTGCAGGGAAGCTGACCAGCAACTGATCAGTTTTTCTGAAAGACTTGGTCCTGTCCCGGTAGAATCTGAGCTGTCTGTGCACATCCAGAGAGTGCAGAATCCGTTCCCCCTTGTTTTGTGGGTTAGGAAAAAAGCTGGGTAACTCAATGGATTGGTTGAGAGCCACACTGGACACCACGTGAGGCAGGAAGGTTGGATTAGTCCTGAGGGAGACCCTGTCAGCATGGAAAATGATGAAGGGCTCTACAGCCATAAGTGCCTGTAGGTCCGAAACTCTTCTAGCTGAAGTGATGGCCAGAAGCAAGGCTGTCTTCCAAGACAGAAATTTTAAGTCCGCAGATGCTGCAGGCTCAAAGGGGGGAAGGGTGAGCTTTTCCAAGACAAAGTTAAGGTCCCATGCTGGGGTAGGTGCTGCTCTGAGGGGCCTTAAGTTCTTAGCCACTTTTAGGAAAGTACAGTTGTGTACACTTACCATAAATGTAGATGTTCAAGTGTATTCACTGTTGCAGTCCTTACTTATGGGTTATCTGGCTCTCGGTAGCCTTCGATCAGCCCGAGTACCAAAGGTAAAAGGATATGACGTCGGCGGCCGTTGGTTGCATTGGACGTCAGTGTCCCTAATACAAAAGGAGGCAGCCGACGTCACTACCTCAGTCTTTACCATAAATGTCAGGAGCCCCCAAAAAACACAAGCCTGTAGAGAAATATAAATAATCCTTGGTAAAATAAACCAAATAAAGTCTGCACCTTAGGAAAGGAGAACAGAGGAAAACCAAAACGGGGGAAGGAGGGAGGGAAACCAGGACTGCAACAGTGAATACACTCTAACATCTACATTTATGGCAAGTGTACACAACTATACTATATTCATCATGTTTCACTGTTGCAGTCCTTACTTATTTGGTTGATTACCAAATCCCAGGGAGGAGGTAAAGTAATCATGGATTGGAGAGGATGCCCTGCAGAACAGCAGTGGCAAACCCTGCCCTAGATCTAGAAAACAAAGGCAAATTATAGTGCTTTGTGAAGGTATGTACAGAAGACCATGTGGCAGCCTCTAAAATATCTTTAGTAGGGGGACACCCCTTAAAAAAGCTGCAGAAGTAGAGGCTGCTCTTGTGGAGTGGGTCCTCGCACCCTAAGGAGGAACCTTGCCATGAAAGGAATAACAAAGAAATACAAAGTGCAATCCATTTAGAAATGGTCTGCTTAGAAATAACTTTGCCCTGAGCTCCAGGAGCAAAACTGACAAATAACGGAGATGATTTCCGAAGTTCCTTAGTCTTATCCAGGTAAAACCTGAGCTGTCTGTGTACATCAAGAGAATGCATGAAGATGAATGGACTGGTTAAGAGTCGAGCTAGAAACCACCTTCGGCATAAAAGAAGGAATAGTCCTTGGGGAGACCCGATCTGCATGGAATATGAGAAAAGGCTCCACAGCCATCAAAGCCTGCAGTTCTTTCTGAAGATATAGCAAAGAGGAATGCAGTTTTCCAAGAGAGAAACTTTAAATTAGCGGTGGCAGCTGGCTCAAAAGGAGGAAGAGTGAGCTTTTCCAACACAAAATTAAGGTCCCAGGCTGGAGTAGGGGCCCTTCTGGGAGGTTTTAAGTTGCTAGCACCTCTGAGAAACATTTTCATCAGGGGATGAGAGAAAAATGGGCTGCTCGAAAGAACTGTAACAGAAATAGCTGAAGCATGAATCTTGATAGAAGAAAAGGAAAGTCCACTTTGGAGCAACTCAGTCAAATATTCTAAGATCAGAGGAAGTGTAGGCTGGAGAAAAAGATTCCCCTTTAACTTGCATCCAAATGAGAGAATCTTTCCCATTTGCCAGTGTAGGACTTCCTAGTGCTAGGCCTCCTGGCCTCATGAAGTACGTCAACCATCTGCTGGGGAAGGGAAGTAGTAGACGGATTCATACAATAAGTCAAGCTGCCAAATGGAGAGTCTGAAGATGAGGGTGCAGAATCTTTCCCCCCTCCTGAACCAAAAGATCTGGTTTCAGAGGATGATGCCACGGAGGAAGCTGGGATAGACTGTGAAGCAGAGGATACAAATGCTGCCTGGGCCAGTCTGGGCTATGAGAATGGTCCTTGGTCTTTCGTCCCTGATCTTCAACAATACTCTTGGAAGAGGAGGGAAGGCATAAACTGAAAGTAGTGCCCAAGGGAAAGACAGAGCATCCACTTTCCAGGCTTTGCTGTGATGCTGTCTGGTGCAAAAGAGTGGCAGAAGGTGGTTGACCGGGGAGGAGAAAAGGTCCACCTGAGGAGTGCCCCAGCGCTGAATGATGCTGTAAAACACTGCTCTGCTCAGTTGAAACTTGTGAGGATTCAAGGTTCGTCTGCTCAACTGGTCTGCCAAAACACTGAGCCTCCCTGGAAGAAACTGAGCTAGATGATGTATGCCCAATGAAGCTGCTGTGGTCCATAGAATCATGCTCTGCTTGCACAGGGGGTAAGAATGAGTCCCTTCCTGTTTGTTGTACCACATGACTGTTGTGTAGTCTGTTCTTACCAGCAGAGCTCCAGCAGAAAGAAGATTCTTAAAAGCCAGTAAGGTCTGGTAAACTGCTATTCCTTCATGTTTATGTGCAAGTGCCTCTGCTGGGCATTCCAATGTCCCTGGATGCACCTGCCATCCAGGTGAGCTCCCTAGGCATAATCTGATTTGTCTGTAGTCAGGACTTGACTTGCAGGAGGTGGACGGAAAGGCATGCCCTTGTTTTGAAAACAGGCAGTCACCCACCATAGAAACTCTCTCTGCAGTCAAGGAAGCAGAGGAACTATTACATCCAGGTCCTGAGTATTATGCCCTTGTTTTGAAAACAGGCTGTCACCCACCATAGAAACTCTCTCTGCAGTCAAGGAAGCAGAGGAACTATTACATCCAGGTCCAGAGTATGTTGACACCAAACATTCTTGAGGTACCATTGCAATTTTCTCATATGCAGCTTTGCATATGGAATCATGTGAATACAAGAGGCCATGAATCTCAGAGCTTGCAGGTATTTCCTTGCATGGAGGTGGGACAGGCCTGCCAAGTCCTTGAAGTAAGTTGAAAGAGTTGTCTGCTTCTCCTGGGTGTGATATATCATCTGGGCGGCTGTGTTCAGACTCGCTCCCAGGAATCTTATCTCTGGTTGGTACCATTTTCGACTTCTGCTCGTTGAGAGTGTAACCCAGGGAAGAGAGAAGAGTCTTTACAAATTCCAAATCCTTTAACAGCTGCTCCCGACACTTTGCTTGCATCAGACAGTTGTCCAAGTAAGGATAAATCTGTATGTTATTCTGCCTGCAAAAGGCAATGACTGGAGCCAGGCACTTTGCAAAAACTCTAGGTGCAGTAGATAAGCCAAAGGGCAGCGCAGAGAATTGACAATGCTGCTTGTCCACTGTGAAGCGAAGAAACAGTCTGCCGGTTTCCCAGATAGGGATGTGCAGATAAGCTTCCTTGAGATCTAAAGTTATCAGCCAGGAGTCCTCGTTGAACATTGGTAGAAACTGATGAAGAGTGAGCATTTTGAACTTTGGAATCACCAGGAAAGAGTTCAGAATGGAAAGATCTAGGATAGGACACCAAGTGCCCTCTTTTTTGGTACTAGGAAAAGTCTGGAGTAGAAGACTTGGTCTACCTGCTGAGCAGGAACTGATTCTATTGCCCTCAGATGCAATAGAGCAAACACTTGCTTTTCTACTTCTGCCATTTGATTTGAAGGACTGTCCGGGAATCCTTTGAAAATGGGGAAGGTGTGGAATAAAAATTGGTGTCCTAGGGATACAGATCTGAGTACCCATTTGTCGTCTGTGATGGTGGCCCAAACCTTTGAAAAAAAGGCCAACCTTCCCCCTAAAGGAGACTCTGGGCAAGCAGGAACAGGCAGAAGTTGGACAAAGTCATTGAGAATGCTTGGCCTGAGATGTGGGCTTGGAACTTCCCAACTTAGACGTGGAAGCATGCCATTGTTTATTCCTCTGAGAGGTAGCTCCCTGATCCCTAGAAGATTTGTAACCTCTAGTCCTGGAACGGTTCCGCCTGCTAGTATCAGGAAAAGTCCAACTCTTAGAAGGGTAGGTCCTGCTAAAACGAGGAGGCTGAACTTTCAGAAAGTCCTTAACAGTTTGCATGGACTTTGCTTCATCCCTCCATCTTCTTGAGCACCTCCTCAGCTTTGCTGCCAAAAAGAGCGTCTGTGCAAAGGAGCATCTAAAAGCTTTACCTTGACCGACTCTGGAAGAGGCTGTTCCCTGAGCCAAGCATGCCTCCTAATAACAGATCCAGTAGCTGGAGCTCTGCAGGAAGCTTCAAGAGCATCAAAACCACAGTGTAAAGAATGCTTACTGACAAGACTGGCAGAATTCAGTAAATCCTGCATAACTTTATTCTCCCCCAAAAGGGGCACAGTTGAAATGTTTGACTTAACAGCCTCCAAAGTATGCTGCTGATACTTAAGCATATGAAAGAGACAACTGATGACCCAACAAGCAAGAGTGGCAGAAGTATAAACCTTCTTCCCTCACCTGTCTAGATTCCTAGATTCTTTATCAGAAGGAATAGGATTACTGGAAACAGTAGCCTTAACCCTTTAGGCCCCTGAGAAATAACTTCTGGGTCAGCCAGAGGATTACGGTAGAGAGTCAAATGTGAATCAGGAGCTCTATAGTACCCGTCAGGTTTCCTGGGTGCAGGAGGAACAGAGTTGGGATTCAAGGAATTTTCCAGAAAAACATCATCCACCACCTCCAACACAGGAGGAATAGCCTGAGGCTTGTGCCAAGGCAAATCCAAAAATCGTCTGATTCTCTTTTTAGATTGAGAATATTCCTGACCTTCCCATTTAAAATGTTCCCCAAGAGTATTCAAAGTATCACCAAAAGAATAATCCTCTGGAGGAGAATCAAAAGGAATGGAGTCCTCTGCATCAGAATCCTCAAAAGCAGAGCAAGTCTGAGAAACCTCTTCATCAGCTGAAATGCTAGCAGAGTCCGAGCCTGAAAAAGAAAGCTTCTGTAGAGAGATCCCTACCTCCTTTGGAAGGAGGCGGCTGAGAGCCCCTATTAAGAGTCAAAAGATCGTTAGCCATTTTAACCATCTGAGACTGAGGAGAACTGGGAGCAACTGGAGCCTGTTTCTTCACAGGTTTGCGACTAGAAGACTTACCCGACAGACGGAAGGATTCAGGAGGCTTGGCCACAGAGGAGGTTGTCGGTATGCGCCTGCAGTCGGTAGGAAGAACTGAAGACTCTGAAACTGCAGCTTGCTCTGTCACAGGCTGAAGGTCCGAACTTGAAATGGAAGCCAGAGGCATGGAGCTCACAGAAATGGTCTCACCAGGGGCCCGGGCCTGAAAATCCACAGACTGCAGGGGCTGCAAAGTTGCCTCACTAACTACCACTGAACTGACTACCAACCTGCGTCATCGGAAGATTTGAGACTCTGAAGCCTGTCTTGGTCTTTGTCCTTGTGCTTTTTAGGAATATCAGAGGCCTGAAGACTGGCAGACGCCATACTGACAAACTTCAGCCAAACTCCGAAGAGCTTAATCCGACGACGAACAGTACCCAGATTAAAAGAAGCACAAAGATCACAATTAGGAATATTGTGTTCAAGGCCTAAGCAAATAATACAGTTAAGAATGAAAATCTCTATGGGGAATCTGCTTTCCACAGGTAAGGCAATTATCAACTTTTTCTGACATTCGTTAAGCAAGAAAAAGAGGATCCCTAATGGGGTACTTAGCTGTAGCTGACTTCAACTTTCATAGTTGGAAATCAATAAGCTAAACAGCCAACCGGCACTCATGCAAAAAAGCTTCTGCTTCAAGCTCCGCGGCAAAGAAGATTGAGGAAGTGACATTGGCTGCCTCCTTTTGTATTAGGGACACTGACGTCCAATACAACCGATGGCAGCCAACATCATATCCCTTTACCTTTGATACTCGGGCTGATCGAGGGCTACCGGGGGCCGTATAACTCATAAGTAAAGACTGCAACAGTGAAACACGAACATCTGTTTGATGAGAGGGTGTGAGAAAAAGAGGAGACTCTGTGCTGAAATGAGCAGAGATGGCTAAGGCATGAATGTTAATGGAAGAGAAGGATAGACCCCTGTGGAGTATGTCTGCCAGATAATCCAGGATGAGAGGTATGGAGGGCTGTGCTGTACTGGCTCACTTAGCCTGGATCCAGATGCAAAATCTTTGCCACTTGTCAGCATAGGATTTTCTAGTGCTGGGGCATCTGGCCCCATGTACAACATCTATAACTTGTTGGCTTATGCTAGCAGCTTGAGGCGTGGTTAGGGAATAAGCCAGGCTGCCAGGTTGAGGGTCTGCAACTGGGGATGCAAGAATTCTCCATTCCTCTGGGTCAGGAGTGTTGGGACCAGAGACAGGTTGCGGAGCAGTGGGTACCAGTGTTGGTGTGGCCAGTCTGGGACAAACAGGACTGCTCTCGGTTTTTCCTCCCTTAGTTTGAGCAGGACCCTTGAAATGAGGGGTAGAGGGGGGGATGCATAGACCGAGAGGTTTACCCATTGGAAGGGCTTTGTTATGAGGTTCTCTGGTGCAGAAGATGCTGAGCTAATGATTGGAGTGGGAGGGAAAGAGATTGATCTGCGGGGTGCACCATTTTTGGGTTACAAGGGTGAAAGTCCCATGGTGTAGGTGCCACTCGTGTGGATCTAGCAGGTTTCTGCTTAAGTTGTCTGCCAGAGAGTTGAAAGAGCCAGGCAGGACTTGTGCTTGAAGTTATATTTGCATGGCTGAGGCAGTGTGCCAGAGGGTCATGGCTATCCTACACAGAGGATAAGAGTGTGTCCCTTCCTGCTTGTTGATATACCACATCACTGTGGTGTTGTCTGCTTTGATCAGAAGAGGCCCCGGGAAGAGTAGGGGTCTGAAACTTGTCAGGGCATGCAGAACAACTAACATCTCTTTTTGGTTGATGTGCAGATGTATTTGACTTGGGCTCCACTGACCCTGAATGCACCTGCCACCCAGGTGAGCCCCCCAGGCATAGTCTGTTGCATCTGTGATGAGGGAGTGGGGTTGTGAGTAGGGAAGCCCCTTGTTGTGGTTGCATGCTGCTGCCCACCAAAGAAAATCTTTCCTTAGACAAGGTATCACTGGTATAAGAGTTTCCAGGTCTTGAGAGTGCAGACACCAAAGGCCTTTTAGGTACCATTGTAGTTTCCTCATATGAAGTCTGGCATATGGAATGAGTAGAATGCAAGAGGTCATGAACCCTAGAGCTTGCAGGATTTTCCTTGCAGTTAACTGGGTTCTGGTGGTTAGTAGAGAGAAGTAGTCCACCAGGTAGGCTTGTTTTTCTGGAGTAAGGAAGACCATCTGGGCTGCTGTGTCCAGTCTTGCACCCAGGAATACAAATTTTTTGTGTGGGGACTAGTTTTGATTTCTTTTCATTGATAGTATACCCCAGAGAGGTCAGTAGATCCTTTACAAAGTTCAGGTGCTGGAACAGCTTTTCCTGTCTGCTTGAATCAGGCAATCTAAGTAAGAGTAAATTTGAATGTGTCTTTACCTGCAGAAAGCAATGGTGGGAGCCAGACATTTTGTGAAAACTCTGGGAAGGGTAGATAAGCCAAAGGGAAGCACAGACAACTGAAAGTGCATAGATCCTTCCCTGAAACACAGATATTTCCTGCATGATTCCCTGATTGGGATGTGTAGGTAGGCCTCTTTTAGATCCCGGGTGGCTAACCAAGCATCCCTGGAAAGCATTAGGTAGGAGCTGCTGGAGGGTGAGCATTATGAATTCTGGTATCACCAGACAGGTGTTTAGAATGGATAGATCGAAGATGGGGTGCCATGTGCCCTCTTTCCTGGGCACCAGGAAGAGTCTGGAATAGAAACCTTGGCCTATCTGTTCTGCAGGAACATGCTCTATTGCCCTCACTGAGAGCAGGGAGAGGACTTGTTTTTTGGCCTCTGGCCACTGGTTTGAAGGAAGATCTAGGAACCCTTTTGGGTTTGGCAGGGTGTGGAAATGAGATCTGTATCCCTGGGACACTATGTCTAGGACCCAGCGGTTGTTGGTAAAGAGAGTTTTCCTCCTAGAAAGAGAGTTTGCGTGTAAAGAGAGTTTTCCTCCTAGGGCACGGGCAGGTGGGTAGAGGGAGGTGGTGGTAGAATCAAGCCATAGGGGGGTGGCCTTGCACTCCCTGTTTTTGCAGAAGAGGAACTCCATTGCTTAGATCTCTGCATTCTGTGGGACTGCTGGTGGGTGGGTCTGCTTCCCCTGGGCCGAGCTGGCCTGGAGGGGGCAGGAAAGGACCAGTGCTTGGAGGGGCAATGCCTACTGAACCTAGGAGGCTGTACCTGCAAGAAGTCTTTAACAGTTTGCATAGATTAGCTTTTTCTTTCATCTTCTTTAAGACCTCCTCTGCCTTGGTGCCAAATAAGTTGTCTTTGTTCAAAGGAGCATCCAATAATTTTGAGTTGACATGGTCTGGCAAGGTCTGTTCTTTAAGCCAAGCATGCCTTCCAAGGACAGAACCAGTGACTGCTGCCTTGCAAGATGCTTCTAGGGCGTCAAAGCCACATTATAAGATGTGCTTATTAACTTGACTTACAGAATGCATTAACTCTTGTAACTCTATTTTCTGCACAAGCTGGAAAAGTAGATATTTTTTGTTTGAGGAGTTCCATGGTATGCTGTTGAAATTTGAGCACATGGAATTGAAAATTCAATGCTCTAATAGCAAGAGTAGCAGAGGTGTATACTTTTTTACCCCATCCATCTAATGCTCTGGAATCATTGTCCAGGGGGGTGGGATTCTTAGCTGAAGTTGCTTTGATTCCTTTAGGTCTTTGAGAGATGACCTCAGGGTCAGCAGAAGGATTTCTGAAAATAAATTTTTGAGAGTCAGGGATAATACCAGTCAGGTTTCCCGGGAGCAGGGCAGGGGGGAGGGTGTCAGGATTCAGACTGGGTTCCATAAAAACATCATCCACAACATCCAGGACAGGAGGAATGGCCAGGGGTCTGTGCTGTGGTAGATCTAAGAATTCCCAGAGTCTCTTTTTTGACTGAGGGTAGTCCTGACTTCCCATTGGAAATGCTCCCTTAAGGTATGTAGGGTTTCTCCAAAGGAAAGGTCCTCAGGCGGAGAAGCTGAAGGATGGATTTCTTTGCATCAAAATCCTCATAAGCAGAGAGAGGTTGCATATCTTCATATTCAGATGCATCAGAGTCCTCTGACTCCTGTTCAGAAAAAGCCACTGGAGACAAGTCTCTTTCTTTTGGAAGGGGTAGCATGGCCTCTCCCAATAAACATTATAAGGTCTTCCGCCATTTTAAGCATTTGGGACTGAGGCAAGGAAGCCGGAGGCTGGGCTAGTGTCATCGTTTTTTTGGGTGCGGTACATACCCTGGGTCTTAGAAACTCGGTAGTTTTGGAAAGAACTGATGATGTGAAAGAAGTTGTCGGTCTGAGTCGAGCATCGGTAGTGCGAAGTACTTCCTCGGAAGCCAGTGCCTGTTCAGCGGCTCTGGATCCATCCAAGGTAGACACTTCCACAGGATCCTTAGTTGGAGAAAAGTCTCATGGCATACCGGACTCTGAAAGTGTCTTAGTAGTGGCCTGCAAATCCACAGAAGCAGTCATCGGGGCAGTGAAAGTGCCTCACTGAGGAACGGAGAACTGGCAACTAGCTCAACAGCAGCGTCGTCGGCAGTTTCGGATCTGTCCGGTCTCTGTCTTTATCCTTACGTTTTTTCAGATGATGAGTAGTCAGAAGGCTTACTGAAGTCATACCGGAATCTGAGGATTGTGAGCGAAAAGATCTGGCTACAATAAGGGCCCGACAATGTTGAGTTCTGGTGTTGAACAAAGCACAAAAATGACAGCAGGGGACATCATGGTCTGGACGTAAACAAGTGACGCAGTAAGAATGAAAATCTCAGTGTGGTATTTGCTTTCCACAGGCGAGACAATCAACTTTTTCTGACATCGGTTAGAGCAAGAAAAAAGGATCCTCAATGGGGTACTTAGCTTTAAAAGACTTCACTTCAGAAACGAATCTCAGGTAGAGGCCGACCGGCAATTGTGTGAACTGCTTCTGCATCGGGTTCCTCGGCAAGAAAGACTGATGCAATGGCATCTGCTGCTTGTTTTTATACCTCTGACGAGCTGATGCCAGTCCTGGGGAGACAGCAACCGAAATACTAAGACTCTGGTATTCGGGCCAACTGAGGGCTATCCCTGGCAGGATAACCCAAAAGTGATGACTGCAACAGTGAAAAATGAGCATCTAGGTATATTGCACAAAGTAAAAAATCTATCTCACTGACACAGCCAAATACATGCATCCTCTACTTTCTTATTATCATCTCTCCTCTATGCTGCCCATGCTCTATGCCTCATTAACCCTCAAGTCTCATAACTTTCCAAACCTGATCAATGTTGCAATAAAATAGCATTTACTGCAAATTTGGCTAATAAAACACACCACTGCTTAGCTCACAGAGAACAGAACTGGTTAGAACTCACACATCACCTAGCTCTTTCTCAAGTAACTGCAAAACACAAACTTCTCTATATGACAGAAAACTGCCCAAAAAAACTTAATGCAATACTACTCCCCCAAAAGAATTTTACCTGCTAGAGAAAAGTGACTAATCTCTATAACCAAATCATCTAATACTGCAGGTGACTATTATTTAAGTAATGTAGCTAAGCTATGGAACCACATCCCACTAACACTGAAATGCAGTCAGAATGCAAACTCATTTAAAACACGACTAAAATTTCACCTATCAAATCAAGGGATCCAATCGTGTACAACTCCAAGATAAATGCCATCGTTATCAACAGTTTGTCACATACTCAAACCATTTTTCTTCATTCAGAATCCTATGCCCCACAGCCAGTCTTCAACAATACCTGAAAAGTTTACCTAGCATTTCCCAGCCTTATACATAGTTTTGCGATACTGGTCCCCCCCACCTCTATACATCTAATATAAACTGTATGATACTATATTGATCATTATCTATGAACCTGCATAATGCCCAACTCAACTACAATAACCTAGTCCCTCCCTCACATCCAATTATTTGAATTTCTAAGCACTAATCACAATCTATTATCTGACAAACCCACTAATACACTTCATCAAATGCTCAATGTTCAACATCTACAAATATACAATTATCTTTTATACTGTAATAGGTGTCCCTTACTTTACTTACATTACAAAATTATTACCCTTTGTGGTGATGTACACCCTAGTTATGACCAGTATCCCTCATCTGTACCCTACCCCTCATCTCTCCTACACCTGTATCACAAGAAACCAAACTTCTGTTCCATTAACATCCAAAGTACAGTTAAAGTAACAGAATTCCATGGATCTCTCATTCTCCTAGCATTGTCATCCTCACTGAAACCTGGCTTAATCCACACAACAATGACTCTGAAATTCTGTCCTCAGGCTATAACATTATACATGCTGACAGAGTAAACAAAAAAAAATTGATGGTATAACCATCCTATTTTCAAACCACCTTGATTTCTCTCCCTCACTCTTTGTCCCACTTACATTTTAATCTGCAGAGAATCTAATTTCTAACCTGAAACTAAACAGTCATTAAAACTTATGTACAGTCACCCTAAATATCTCACCAGCTTTAAATATCCCTATCCTGGATGACACCCTTAGCTGGAGATCAAATTCCATCGCCTATGAAACTACAGTCCTTGGTGATGTCAACACTGACTGGCAGCACCTTTCAACAGACTATCCATCAAACAGTATCATCCTGTAAGATTTTACATAACTTAAAACCTGACATACTCGCCCCCAAAAAACTCAAATTCCATCTCCATTCTGGACTGGATCCTAGTTTCAAATCCCAAGCAATACACCTCTCCCAGAACAATCCCAGCTCACTCAAACACCACTAGCTCATCTTTATCCAGAGATTAATAAACCACAACTCCAAACAACAACTTCTTAAGGGAAGCCATAACATTACTAGCTTTAAACCAGATGTTTTCAACACTGTTCAATCCCTTAACTGGTCCAGTCTTTAAAACTTGGCTCAGGACAATGCTGTACTTAAAATTAATACAGTATTTGTCAATAGCCTAAATAGTCTTGTCCCATCAGAAGAAAAGGTGTTAAATCCATGCAAACTGTTTATCCCAATCTAGTTGCACACTAATGCACAATAGAGATGAAGCTTAAGACTTCCAAGATGACTGTGCACTGATCAACAGCTTAACTTCAGCTCTCCCAGTGTGAAAACAGAAACTGAGAAACAGCAGCCAGTGACAATGCCAGCCCGAGTAAATTTCAGGTATGACTAGTAAGTACACTGCCTGGAAGCCAGCAAAGAAGAAATTAAGAGAGCTTGAAAGAAAATCAACTAGAAAAGGTGTTGAACACTGGGAAGAATTCTGCAGCTGTTCAGCAAAAAGCAGTTTAAAGCAGTTCAAGTTTCAGCTTTGGTGCAAGACATGGCTTCCAGTAATCTGGAGGAAAAAAGGACTCAAATGTGATCACAGCTGATTAAAATAAACAAGCCACTGTAGAAGTATATCAATTCAAATAACAAAAGGCTGGCAAAAAAATGGAAGAAGCTTTAAGCAGATATTCAGATGAGATGATAAAACTGCAAAAATCAAAGATCAGGCTGGCCGAGTATGAGCCTACTCAAGAACAGATCTTTAAAAAATGGTAGAAACAGAGGACAAAGCATGTACGGAAAAATCTGTGATTTTCTGATGTACCAGCGAAACTAGAAGGAAAACACTGTGTTAATTAAATGATGGCACAAACAGGCAACTGGAATGGTATTCCACAGTAAGAACTGCTAAACTGAAAGGGTGCACCATGTGTATTCTCCAAATCTGACCATGAGAAAGCAACCAAAACCTTTATTATTAAAGATGCAAACCTACCAGCAGAAAGAGCTGATCCTGACAAAACTGTGGGAAAGGGGACAAAGCATTAAAAACTGGAGACAGTAGAGTGTTTGTGGAAAATGATTATTCACTGTACACTAGGCAAGAGAGAACATTTTTCCCAATAATAAGGGAACATCAAGAAGCAGTTGTGAGATTCTAGCTACTATATCCAGCTGTCTTCAGAATATTTTTTTCCTGGAGGATCAAAGTAATTTTTGATGCAGAACAAGCGAAGGAGAAAATGCAAAAAGTTTGTCCAACAAAAATAAGCCATCAAACAGAAGAGGACTTTGCTACGCATTCTACTGATAAAGCTCACGGAGAGACTGCCAGTGAAACCTCTTCCACTCTTCCAGAGGAAACGGCTTCAGAGACGAGAAAAGCACAGAAGCTGACCAGAAGAATCATGAGTACTTTGGAATTGAACCAGAATCTGGAGTTGGGAGATGGAGAACAAGATGATGACCAGCAACAAGGAGATTAGTGAATAAATGTCAGACTGCAAAGCATTGATCACATTTGTGAAATACAGCTATACAAGAATAAGTGGAAAGAGTGGACTTTTGTTGACTTTGTTAAACTTGTGGGGAACCCAAAAGTATTTGCATCACTTTATGTCATTAATGCCTAGAAGGACTCTGAGGGGAGAAGAAGGTGTAGGAAAATGGTAACTATGTGCTCACCATAACTTTCCATCTGTGTTGTCCATTTTCATTTTTTCCTCACATATGGGTTTGGATCTGATCCCTCAGATCTGACTCGGCTGTTGCAACAGCTACTGGCAACCAAAAAGCTGTCGAGCTCTCTACCTTACCCATAACACCTCTCTCCTAATCTCCTCAGATCTTGTTTGCTGATAACAGTACAAAATAATACAGTAGAGAAACACCTTGGATAATGCTAAGACCATTCCTGGCTTTCGAAATAGCCAATTATCAAATTTAGGTCAAATCACTCATCTAAGAACCAAGGAAGGGACAAGGGGGTGGTGAGTTGGTTGTTGAGGAAAAAATGAAATGGACAACACAGATGGAACATTATGGAGAGTACATAACTATTTTATCTGATGATGTCAATTTTCAGTTTATCCTCACATGTTGGCCAGATTCCCCTGCTACTTTTTCCCTGGGTGGCATTATGGAAGGATATTCTTCAGAACCATTGAACAACAGGAGGCCCTACCCCAAAAGATCAAATCCAGCTAGTAATGATGGTATGAGGGGTAGCCCAGGTTGCTGTTGCACAAATCTCATCCATGGACGTGCTGGACTGAAATACTGAAGACATGGCCATAGCTCTAGTGGAATGAGCATTTGCAGCTCTAAACCTAGTCTCTTGTAAATAAAAAGATATGCAGTCTGTAATCCACTTGGATAGAGTCACTTTGGTCACTGGAAGACCCAATCTAGTCTCTGAAAATGAGACAAATAACTGACCTTCTACGTCCTTTGCTCTTTGAAGGTAAAAACATAATTGTCTTTGAACATCTAAACAATGCAGCTTGTATTTGTACCAAATGCAGCAAACACTGTCTTTATTGGTGATGTTCTGGAAGCAAACTGGTAGATGAATGGATTCACTGATAGCATTCTCTGAAACTATCTTCTGTAAGAATGATGGGTTAGTACGTACAATGACCCTGTCTTTGTGGAAAACCAAATAGGGCGGTTGGGATAAAGCCAGAATCTCAGATATTCTTCTAGCAGACGTGATGGCTACCAAGAATATGATCTTCCAAGAGAGAAATTTGAGTTGACAGGTAGCAGCTAGTTCAAAAGGAGGCTGTATAGTTTTCTGTAATACCCTATACAAGTTCCAAGGTGGTGAAGGATCTTCAAAAGGGGGCGTGAATCTTCAAAAGGGGGCGTGAGTAAGAGTTCCTCTAAATAAGGCTTTGCATAGCTTATGTGAAGTGAGGGAGGAACCATCAAATTGAATATAAAAACTAGAAATTGCAACTACCTGCACTTTTATTGTAGAATAAGCTACCCCTTCATTAGAAAGTTGTGCTAAAAACTCTAGAATAATGTGAATAGGAGCCGAAAAGAGATCTACATAATTGAGTCTACTGTAAAAATCTCCTCCATTTACTGTTATACAACTTTCATGTAGATGGCTTATGGGAAGATAATAAAATATGATGCACTGGTGAAGACAGCATAAGTTGTCTGGCTATCAACAGAACTGGAGATACTAAGCTGTCAGCTTGAGACTGTGAATGTTCAGATGAGGCATTCCTGTCAGGTGTGACATGTTTGGAATTGGATCCAGAATCCATGGCGTCTTCCAGAGATGATCCAAATAACCTTTCCTTGAGGCACAATATGACAATAAGAAGCTTGACCTTTTATTAAACATACTGAACTAAACAAAAACAATAAAACATCCAGTAAGCGCTTTCACATTCTCTTGAATACTTCATCAGACTGTAGATGAAGCCAAAGAAAGGAAAACCAGATTTGACAAGGCGAGTGCCATGAGGATTACTTCTCTCTTCAACCGGTTTTCTTTCTGAAGAAATTTGGGGATTAATGAGTTTGGGGGAAAGGCATACAACAGACCAGAAGGCCAATCATGATTGAGAGAATCCCTCGAGGACTCCCCCCTCTTGAGAGATCAGAGCAAAGTAGTTGCTGCATTTGTTGTTCACAGGGGACACAAAAAGACTGCAACAAGGCTGGTCCCACTTGTGGAATGCTTCTTCCATAACTTTCTGATTGAGGGACCACTCGTGAGGCATACTAAAAGATCTGCTCAACTTGTTTGCTATCACATTCAACTTTCCCAGAATGTGCACTGCTGCCAGAAAACGGCTGGACGAGATTGCTCACTGCCACATTCTGAGCGCCTCTCGATGTAAGAGGTATGACAGCTGTTTCACCCTTGCTTGTTGATGTACCAGACTACTGACATGTTGTCTGACTGAATCGCAAACGTCCCAAGAGGAAAAGTATTCTGAAAGGCTTGCAACACTAGCAGCACTGCTCTCAGCTCTACGATATTTATGTGCAACATGGCCTCTTGTGTAGACCATACGCTCTGAACTGTTTTTCACAGATAATGCCCCCCCTACTTTATCTGGGAAGTGTCCATGGTCACTGTTGCCTTGGGGAAAGGAGGAACAAAGGGGCGACCTTGTATAAGTTGATCTGATTGAATCTACCATCAAAGATCCTTCTTGCAAGTGTTCATGATTTGTATTGGGTTGACATGTGTTGGTGAAGGATAGACCATTGAACGGCGAGCATCCACTGTAAGACTCGTGGAATATCGCTAGTGGAACTAGTACTATTGCTGCTAGCATAGAACCTAAGCCTTGATGTACTGCTACAGCAGATACCCTTGAACTGTGTAGCAACTTTCTGATGATCTCTTATTGGTCATCACTCTTGATGATGGGGAAACATGCTACCATCTCAGTTATGTTTACGTTTGCTCACTCACCTGTCTTTTTGGTACCAAAAAGAACCTTAAGTACTGGATCCTCTCTGGTCTGGGGGGGACTTCTTGGAAGACTCTCTTGTCTAGCAGCCATTGTATCCGAATGGCTGCTTGCTCCCTTTGACTGGGTGGAACACTACAAAGCTTTTTGCTTTGGGGCGGTGGATGGCAAAAGGGTATATAGTGTCCTTTGGATATCATCCTCTGCACCAACTTGTTTGTTATGTTTAGCCAGGCTCTCAGGTGCAGTGATAATTGAACCCAGATTGCCTCCAGGGAAGAGCAATCAGGTCTCCATTCAAGAGCACTGTATGTTTTTCCCAAAGAATGCATCTCTGGACCCTTGATGTTGAGCTCCTCTGCTACAGGGATGGCATCTTCCATCATTTTCTGTCCTCTGCCCCTGGGGGGAACTTTCTCCACATGTTTGCGGAAAGACCCTTATGATTTTCTGAACCACATCTTTCCACTGCTCCTCTGAGTTTTTGAGTATGGTCTCTGGGGAGTGGAAAAATGAATGCCCACTGCAGAAAGTGTCTTGCCATCCTTCTCGTATCTAGACAGTGTACCTCTGACTTTTGGGCCAAATAGGGAGGTGCCATCAAATGGAGTGTTGACTAACGAAGATTTAAAGAGCTCAGCAAAGTCACACAAACGCATCCAGGCTTGCCTCCTCATAGAGATGCCCAAGCCCGCAGTTCTACTCGTCCCTTCTGCTGCATGTGAAATAAGCCTTAAGGAGAAGTTTGCAATGCCTTGCAGGGTGGCCAGCTGGGAAGATGACCAAATCCTGTACCTCTTCAGACAAAGCTCCCGAGAGGTTATCTGATAGCTCTTTGATCAGATCCTTCTGCTATCTGGTAAAATGGGAAGGATAATTCAGGGATCTCAAGGCAAAGATAGCTGAAGAGAAAACATACTTCATCATCATAAAATCCTTATTAGGAGGATAAACAGTAGAATTTTCTTCCACAAGTTCTTTATTTGTGGCTTCTGCCACAACGGTGGCATCTATGGGAACACCTTTTGTCCAACATTTTTTTAAATCTTTGGTGCCATTATTTATTTAGTCTCCTGGGTGTAGGTTCAATGGAACCTGGAGCCTTCCAAGCCCACTGAGAGATCAGCGGGTGGGGTCACCTAAGACTTAGATGGCCAGGATGCAAAAGCTGCCAGGTACACAGACTCCTTCAATGAGGGAATGCTGGGCTTCCAGCCACCTCTCGGTTTTTTGATTTCTCCAAGTCTTTTGGGTTTCTAGTACCATGAGAGGAATGGACCCCATTCCTAAGTCAAAGTACAATTAAAGTTCATGAAATTAGTATAGTTTCAATCTTTGATGTTAGCCAAAAGTGCTCTTCTCAGCACTCGCAATGTGCCCAGTAATGGACTCCTCCTGCAATTTGTATGGGGTTACATGTATTGGTTAACAAATCTAAATAAGACTGTAAATTCTTTTTATAAGACCCGTTGCTCCTACTACTATTGGAATGGAGTATCTTTCTTCCACATTGCTATCGTTTCTGCCTGCAAATAGTGATATTTTATGACCTTGTGTCTCTCTCTACACAAGACACAGTAGTAACTGGGTGTGGAGATTTCAATGATCAATGCTACTTTTTTCTTCTCTTCATATACCACTACATTACATCTGGTTTTCTATCTTTTGAACCATTGGTACTGGGTGATCCATGTGATGTAGACTTCATTTTCTATGATGCATTGCAGCTCATTTTTCCAGTATTTTTCAGCCACTTCAATACCATAATGTTTGCACAATCCCCAGTGCAACAGTCTTGCCACATTATTATGCCTTTCAGTATACAGTCCTTCTGCTACTAGTATGGCACAACCAGCAATGAGGTGTGCAATTGTTTCCAATTCTGTCTGTTTCGCCCACATGTTCAATGGACTTCATAAACCAACGTGTATTTAGCCCACTATCTTGGGCTGCCAATATTAACCTTTCATCTCTTGGTTTGAATTCACCTTTTCTTAATAACCATTCCTGTGTTCGATCCTGATCAATATGAAGCTCTTCCAGAAGTTTTCCATACTTGCAACAATATTTATGCATTTTCCACATTTCTTGCCTTCTCCATCTGGTCCTTCACCTTATATTCTTTCTTTTGTTTTTTGGCACATTCAGTTGCTGCCTGATTTTTATCTACTTCTGGTCTGATTTCCATTCCTGCTTGATGCCGACAAGTTTCTGCTAGATTAAGTAGAAAAGTCATCTTAGATTTATTCTGCCCATGTTTCAAAACTTTCACTAAGTTTGGGTCTTGTGAGGTCAGAAGATGTGTGCAGTCCTATGAATGCAAATTTAAACATGTAACCAATTTCAAGGAAACCCATCCGGCCTTTGGAATGGGGAACATATAATCTTGGTATGCACTGATTTTTATAAATCATTTGGTGAGCATGAAGCATCCTCCTTGTTTTCCTGTCTAATCTATCCAACATGTTTTGGGGCCAGTCAATCACTCCAAAACTAAGTTAGGACAGGAAGGGCAAATTGGTTTATAGCTTGAATTTTGTTCCTACATGTCAATGCCATTTTCAGGATTAATTTAAGTCTTCTAAAGTATTCCTTACTAAACTTTACTCACATTTGTTCAAGTTTTATTGTTGATCCTTCATCAGTTCCCAAATATTTATGCACTCCCTCTTGCTCAAATTCTTTTATATCGCATCCTTGTCCCAAACTGATGTTTTCTTGGTGCTGCAGTTTTCCTGCTTTAAATGTTGCTTTTGTATATTTATCAAGACCAAATGAAATTCCTATATCTGAAAAAGTTTTGATAACTTAAAGTTGTGCTTTCTCTTACTCATCTGACGAGCAATACAGTTTTAAGTCATCGACAAAAGAAGATGAGAAGTCTTTACACTTTGTTGTTTACTAGCAGCCAAATTATAGCCATGGCCTAAGCTGTTAAGTAGACAGCTTAATGGGCTAAGGGCAAGACAGAATAGCAGCGGTGACAAGAGTCACCCAGGAATATCCCTCTTTGAATTTTTATCCCCGGGGTAATATGTCCTTTATCATGGCTTATTTGCAAAAGTAGTCTGCCACTGTTTCATGGTCACTGCAATGTAGTCAGTGTATACAGTTACACATTTTTAAGCACTCTTATCCATGAATGTGGAATACTATCAAATGCTTTTTTTGTAGCCAATCCATGCCATACTTAGATTATTCCCCTCTTTACAGTTCTCCACTATGACTAACAAATGATCCTTTGTTCCATATGACTTACTTGCATTGCTCTTTTGTTCTACTGCCATAATTGAGTTTTCTTCTAAATGATGATTATAAACTATGTTAACATCAATTGCAGTGTATAGCTTTATATGCTGTTGGAAGGCAAGTTATTGGTCAATAATTTTTAGGGTAGCTTGCAGGTTCACTCAAATAGGAGCATTGTTTTTCCTGTTAGCCAGGATGGTATCTGTTCAGGGTGCATATAATAGTTCTTACTCATAGCTAAATCTTTGTGCAAAGACATTAATACTTTTAACCAGAAGTTAGGTAATGCCTCTCGGCCTGGGGGTTTCTAATTAGAGGCTTTTCTCAACTTTGTTTCAATCTCTCTGGTTGTTACTTCATCCCACTTCATAACCTGTACCTTTAAACGTCTTATTCTTTTACTTTTATCCATTTAGCATCATGGTTATGTACCACAGGATCTTCATAAATACTTCTCCAAAATATATCTATTTCTTCTTTTTTTGGTTGTCTTTCAATTCCTTTTACTTTGTGTCCCCAATTCTCTATAAACCTTTTTGGGTCACCAAAAAATTGCTTATTTTGTACCTTTCCTTTATATTTATCTGTGTATCTTCCAAGTTTCCCCCCCTTGATGAGATTTTTAGTTTTATTTGTGAAAGTGCATGAAAGATCCTGATTTGTTCTAATACTGAGCACCGCTTTTATCACGTCTATTTATCTAAGTATTTTTGTTTATCTGTTCCCCCTTCTACACTCTTCTAACAGTGACACTTCTTGTCTTAACTGCTTTATAGTTTTCTCTATTCGATACTTCCATGATGGTATTCGATTTCTCCCCTTCCTTTCCCTTACTACCTTGTGTTCGTGTGGTAAAACTTTATCACTTTATCTGTACGGTAATATATGCCGTTTACTTCAGTTATATTGCATGGATCTCTATGGACAGTACTAATTACTGTTCATTTGTTTTATCAAATTTCTGACTTTTTGGGTGTTATTGACCTTCTGCACTCAATTTCTTTCATTGATCTTGGGGGTTGGGATGGTGGCCTAACAGTTAAGGTGTTTGCCTTACAAACACAAGGTGCAGGGTTTGAGTCTCACAAGGGATAACTGCCTAGGCTTACAATGGCTCGCAAGGGCAGTTAGCCTAGTACTAACCTATGATCTTAATATGTCTCTCTATTAAATCAAGCAACTCTTCTCAGCTCATTTTCTTCTAAACTGAGGGCACATTTTTTGTTTTGCATTTCCTGCGGGCATTCTATAGATAGTTCTATCTTCCTGTCCCACATTCTCCAATTTCATTCTGTACCATCTCTGTTACTCTTGTCATTTGGGAACTCAGTGGCCTATCACTCTTCAACATTGACTGCAACAGAGTTTCCAGTTTCCTATTCCTTCCCTTGCTGTCCAGCTTCAAGTTATTGTTTATACTGGTTTCCTGTGGAAGGCTCCAAAATTTCTTCATATGGCACCTGAACAATTGCTTCCTGTTCCACTGGTTTCCCCTTAATTTGGATGTCCATTGCACTATCATGCTGTGGTGTTTTCTGAATTAGATTTTCTACACTGAATCCTTCACTTCGCAGGTACTCCATCACCTCAGTTTCTATTTCTTTTACATCTCCATTACTAATCTCCTTTTCTACTTTTCCTCTTTGTCTTCTTATTTTTTATACTGTAAAGTTTTCCATATCCAGATTCCTTTACCTGCATTTCTCTTCAAATATCTTTGGTGCTGCTCTTTTTGTATTGATTAGTTTTGCTTTCTCCTTTGTGTAGATATTATACCATATTAAATCTTCTTCTTTCTCATGTTCATATTTCTTCTTCAGATGTCTCCTGATCTTCCTGTTTCTCCTTACTTTGGGGACTCGTTCCATCATGCTGTGATGAAACCCGAGTTAGACCTTACACACCAAATCCTTCACTTCACAGGCACTCCATAACTTTAACTTCTACTTTACCAATCTTCTTTTCTACATTCCCTCTTTGTGATATTTTTTATTGTGAAATTTTCCATAACTGGATCCCTCTGCCTGTATTTCTCTTTGAACATCTTTGGGACTGCCTTGTTTATATAAATTTGGCTTTCACCTTTGCATAAATATTGCACCGTATCAGATCTCTCTCTCTTTCCCATGTCCATATTTCTTACTTATACTTTTCAAAACTCTGTTTATATTTTCGCACTTCCTTAGATGCTTCTTTTTCCAAACAGATCAGTGTCTTGGTCTACAGAGTGTTTTTCACAAATGTGTTGTATTAATGAACACAAACATTTACTTGAGGCTTCTGAGTTTTTCTTGCGGAAGTATTGTCTTTCCTCTAATTTCTCTCAATCTTTTTGTATATCTTGTGTCTGGAAATTCTGGGCTCTCCTGGGGGTAGGTTCAATAGAATCTGGAGCCTCCCAAGCCCACCACAAGATCAGAGGGTGGGATCATCCAGGAGGAAAATGGCGGGGATCCAAAAGCCACCAGGTACATGGACTCCTTTGATGAGGGATTGCTGGGCTTCCAGTCACACCTCTGCTTTAAGATCTCTAGAATGTCCCCGAAGGAATCATCATCTGGAGGTGACCATAGGGATCCCTCACCTTCGAGGTCAGTGTCCTTGGTAATGGACTCCTCCATGCAGTCAAGGTGCTTACTCTTACACTTCCTCTTCAGATTTACCTCCAATGTGGGGAGTTCCGGGGTGGTACTGGAAGAGAAGGGGGAATGCTCGGGTAGTTTGGGGCTTTTGGACAAGCTGCCCTTGTGGGAGGAGTGATCGAGGCACTGGGAGTGAGGTCTGCAAAGCGGAACACTGCAGATCCAATGGGGTAGATACTGTCTGTGCTACTGAGGCAGACATGGCCCTCTTTGAAGCCTTGACAGCTGACTGACCCTTGGAAGTGAAGGATCCCCGATTCAACAAGTCATGCCTATGGATATAGGCACCCTTAAACACAGAAGACAGCACCCCCCAAGGCTAACACCTGGGCTGGATTGATTGGAGCCCAGACTCCAAGAAAGAGGGATGGCTCCAAAAACTTCGCAGCTGAACCCACTATCTTGGACCTGATTGCACAGCAATGACCCCGAGAGCTCCCCGGCTCTGACTGACCCGAGGAAGGAAAGGTCCTTGGCTCTGATGCGCACAATACTGGATGGCTCAGATCTGAAAGCTCCAAAACTTCCAAGGAAGTCAGAGAAGGAATCTGAAGAGGGGATGATGAGATTCAAAGCTCCTGACCCTTGGGGGTAAGAGCCGAAGGGGCCATTGTGATACTTTGCACCCATGGGATCTTCTTGACCATCCTCTCCACTTCATCTTCCATAAGGCTTCTAGTTGAGCCAGTTGATGATGCTGATGGTGACTTCGGTCTCTCCAGGAAGGGAGAAAGAATTCTGCATGGCACTGGGTTGATGGAAGGAGAGTACAGAGTCCTAGGTAAGGTCTGAATGGGCTTGAAAGGGCTCTCTATAGGATCCAATAACAACTTCTCTGATCTATCCTTCAGAGCACAGAAATCCGCATCTGAAGTGGTCGATATCCAACAGGGGAATCCTGGAAGTTATCGGATCCGAAAGAGTCTTAGAATCTGATAGTTTAGCCACTTTAGAACACTCAGATGGCAACTTCAGAGCACAAGGCACAGCCTCTTCCTTCCCTTGTCCAAATTTCTGGAGGACAGGGAGGAATGCACTTGGAACACTTCTTGAAGGCAGCCGGCATACCCAGTTTATCTGCTATAACGGTTTTACCTAAGTACAAGGAAAGAAAAAGATTTTTTTTTTTTATAGAAAGACTAAATACAGATATTTATATAAAATGGAAAAAAAGAAATTACTAACAATAGTAGCGAAGACATACCACAGTACAGGAAAAAGGAAAGGGAGTGGCAGTCACAAAGGTAGGGAGAAGGGACTAACAATAGTACTTAAATACCTCAGTACAAGACAGAAAAGGACTAGTCAAAAGTGGTAAATATGTTTAGTTACTTAAATTTTAGTTTTTGAGTTTAGTTAAGAAAAAGGCTGGTAAAAAGAATGAAATCTCTACTTAACTGTCCAAGAGCTAATTGGAAGGACGACATCTTTGTGAAGCAGCAAACAAGATCTGGGGTGATTGGGAGAGAGGCATTATGGGTAGGGGATGGTGCTCAAGAGCTTTTTGGTTGCAAACAGCTACTGCAATGGTTGATTCAGGTCTGAGGGATCAGATCTGAATCCATATGTGAGGATAAAATGAAAACTGACATCAGATTAATATTTCTATGAAACTTTTCATAATATAAATTGAATACTTTACAGTAAAGCATTTTTAGTTGTTCTTATACATGATAAATTTACTAAAGTAAACATGTCTTCTTCCTTTTCTCTTTTTTTTTTTGGTATTGAGAAACATAGGCATTACAGTGTAAAAACAGAAGAAAAGCTACACAAAAGAATGTTTAAGATAATAAGCGGTAATCTTGGGTTGCTGAGATGGGGGTGAAATGTACACAGGTCTATACATGTACAGCTGGATACGTTTCTATTACTTTTACAAAGGTGAATATCTGAATTAAGACCCTTGACTTAATCCAATACATTTTTTAAGTGGAAACAAGTAAATAAGAGAATACTGTATAAGATATAAAAATTTCCTTTAGCAATAAACTTTTCAACTGGTCTTTCAGGCTGCAGCAGAGGACTATATTTTTTTCTTTTTTCTCTTACATTTCCATGGAGATAAGCTGATAATAGGGCAATAAAAGACAGAAGAGTGGTTTCTTCAAGGCTAAAAGCTAATGATTTCTGAAAACATGCATGTTATTTTCACATCTGTGGGGATAAATTAAAAAAACAGACTAATTAGTTATGTGCATTTTTTATTAGGTTAACAGGTTCTGGGGGTGTTTCAGTTTTTTTTTTGTTTGAGGGTTTTTATTAAAACAAAAAGTCTTGCAAAATGTAACATGGGGTCCAATATTGGTAAGAAAGAACGGTATAAAGGATTAACCTGCCAAATACTACTCATGGGTGCATGCATCACAAAAACTGGAAACAGGCTTTTTAGCTACCCAAGCTAATATATATATATATATATATATATATATATATATATATATATATATATATATATATATAGGTATAATGGCTTCTTACCATAATGGCGACACTTTCCATATTACCTTGGAACGTTAATGGTCTCAAAGGAACAGGCAAAAAGAAAGAACACTTAATTATATTAAGAAATGCAGAGTGTAAATAACAATACTACAGGAGACACATTTGGAAAGAAATAAGCACGTGAATTTGAGGGACAAAGGAAAAGAGGAGTATTTACAGTGCAATGGAAAAGTATGTGCCCCTTTCCTAATTTCTTATCTTTTTTTTTTGCATGTTTGTCACTGTTTCAGATCATCAAACAAATACAAATTTTAAACAAAGTTAACCCATGCAAACACAAAATACAGTTTAAGTGACAATTTTATTTAAGGAAAAAAAAAATATCCTAACCTACAAGGCCCTATGTGAAAAAGTAATTGCCCCCAAACCTAATAACTGGCTGTGCCACCCTTAGCAGCAACAACTGCAATCAAGCATTTGCTAAAACTGGCAAGGTGTCTTTCACATCACTGTTGAGGAATTTTGGCCCACTCTTCTTTGCAGAATTGATTTAATACAGCCATATTGGAGGGTTTCTGAGCATGAACTGCCTTTTTAAGGCCATGCCACAGCATCTCAATTGGATTCAAGTCTTGACTTTGACTAAGCCACTCCAAAATCTTCATTTTGTTTTTTTAAGCCATTCAGAGGTGGACTTGCTGGTGTGTTTTGGATCACTGACCTGCTGCAGAACCCAAGTGCACTTCAGCTTGAGGTCACGAACTGATGACCAGACATTCTCCTTCAGGATTTTTTTAGTAGAAAGCAGAATTCATGGTTCCATCAATTACAGCAAGTCGTCCAGGTCTACAAGCAGCAAAGCAGCCCCAAACCATCACACTACCACAACCATGTTTGACTGTTGGCATGAAGTTCTTCTTCTGAAATGCTGTGTTACTTTTACCCCAGATGTAACGGAACGCACATCTCCGAAAAAGTTCAGCTTTTATTTAGCCAGTCCACAGAATATTTTCCCAAAAGTCTTGGGGATCATCAAGATGTTTTTTGGCAAAAGTGAGACAACCTTAATGTTCTTTTTGGTCAGCAGTGGTTTTCGCCTTGGAACTCTGCCATGCATGCCATTTTTGCCCAGTCTCTTTCTTATGGTTGAGTCATGAACACTGGTCTTAACTATGGCAAGTGAGTCCTGCAGTTTCTCTAGATGTTGTTCTGGGTTCTTTTGTGACCTCTTGGATGAGTAGTCACTGCGCTCTTGGGGTAACTGTTGTAAGGCGGCCACTCTAATTAGTATGGCATGCAAAACATTGCAGAATAACTACAGGATTTAATCATAAGCCAGAAAAGACTGGGAAGAGAGATTAGATATGCAATTCACAAAGAAACAATGACAGGACACGTGTATGGATCCTGAATAGAATATGCAGCAAAATCTAGAAGATTTAGGACTTTTCCCCTGGAAGTATTTGCATAGATACTTTTATATCCCAAGCAGACTCCAAAGAAATTTTCCTCAGTTACATGGCGAATGCTGGATATGTAATGGGGGAAAAAAGAGGTACATGGGAGCATATGTTCTTGGAGTGTAATGAGATGGCAGACTTTAAAAATTCCCTACAGAGTACTCTGTCATTGATACTGGGCGAGCAAATGAGTGTAAAACTAAGGATTTTTTTTTTTTCGAACTGGGGTACAAGATCTGAATTGCCTAGATATAGTAAGGCCTCAAGTTTAATTCTGGTGTCTGTCAGAAAAGCAATTACTAGAAAATGGAAATCAAAATCTAAACCAACTATACTAGCAGTGAATATTGTAATAAAAATAAAAATAGGAAGTGGAAGATTTAGAAAAGAGTAGGAGTAAATTTCTTAGAAAAAAATGGAAATACTGGGAACAATGCATTCGGAAAAATGTTTTGGAGGAGGAATGAGGTTTAAGAGAAGGCAGGAATTGAGGAATTTATGCAATATTGCTTTGACTTTATATAACAATATACATATGATACATAATGTTTGCAAATGTGAACTTGTTAATATGAACTAAAACCAAAAAAGCGGTCAAAACCAGAAACACTTGAAAAATCCACAAAGGCACAATCAGACATTCCACCATAATAAAGTTAAGCACTTTTGTTCTTTTATTAAGAACTTCCTCAGAACAAATTACCACAAATACACTCACTTAAATAAACACAAACTGGCATCACTTCTGGTTTCAATCAACCAATATTCCCCATTACACTTCATTAAAATTTAAAGAACTACAACTTTTACCACAAAAGGACAAGCTATACAGACTTATAAACAAAGATATTATATAATTAAATACTTGTAAAAATACAAAAACACACATCGAAAAACTTTTTAGCCTGGGAAACACTTTCCTGTCCTCCCTTGTATAGCAAATCTATTAACTAGATACCGTTTATAAATTTCATAAGAATCCTCAGTTGAGCAAACACGTCACATATGCAAAAACTGTGACTTGGGGATATTGCGAAAGATATGACGAGGGGAAAGCTGGTAGCATGTAATAAGTTATGTACCTACCATAACGTTCCATGTTAGTTGTCTTCTTCTCGCCTTCTTTCTTGCTGGATGGGTTCGGAGCCGATCCCCGGCTCCGACTCGGCCTATACTATAGCTCGAGAGCTATTTTTTACTGGCTCGAGGCAGCCCTGTATCCCACAATACCATGCGCTAACTCCCCAGATCTCGTTTGGCAGCTAACACATAGCACAGAATTTTTTGTTACCAACAAAAAAACAATATATATATGAACAGTCTCCCTGGCAACAGTAGTCATGATATGGGAACCTTGGAAAAAGGGGCAACAATATGAAATAGAAGGATCTCAGAACCTTCAAGTCTGTCTAGGCTAGGGGGCAGGAGGGAGGGACGCAAGAAAGAAGGCGAGAAGACAACTAACATGGAACGTTATGGTAGGTACATAACTTCTTAATGTTAAGTTGTCATTCTCGCCTTCATTCTTGCTGGATGGGACAGCGTCCCTTGCACCTTATTCCTGGGTGGCTCAACGGAACAGACTCCTGAATACAGTGGAACCAAAGTCAGCTCTATTTCTGGAGGCTATATCCAGTTTGTAATGGGTAATAAAGGTATGTTGAAAAGCCCAAGTAGCTGCTGCACAAATGCCATCTAAAGGTAACCTTTCTTGAAAGGCTGTTGAAGTCGATAGCGCCCTAGTTGAATGAGCCTTAGGTTTTGAAGGAAGTTGTTTATGTCTCAACTCATAGACAAAGGTAATCATGGAAGCTAACCATCTAAAAAGGGTTACCTTTGAAACTGGAAGTCCTTTCCTCCGTCAGCATAAGAAAGGAAGAGTTGTTCTGACTTCCTGAATTGTTTTGTTCCGTCTAGGTAATACCGCAATTGGCGATGAACATCCAAGGAATGTAGTTTCTGTTCAGCCCAGTTTGAATAATTTGGTAAGAAAACTGGCAAGTGAATAGTGGGATTCAGATTTGATTCAGAAGAAACTTTAGGTAGAAAGGAAGGGTTTGTTCTGAGAGCTACTCTGTCTTTATGAAAGACCAAATAAGGGGAACGAGTAGACAAGGCTTGAAGCTCCGACACTCTGCCAGCAAAAGTTATAGCCACTAGAAACAGAGTCTTCCAAGAGAGGAGCTTGAGAGAACAAGAAGCTGCAGGCTCAAAGGGAGGAAGAATTAGTGAAGATAACACTAAATTCAGGTCCCATTGTGGAGGAGGATTCTTAATGGGAGGTCTGAGTAAGAAAATGCCCTTGAGGAAAGCTTTACAGAGTTAATAGGACATAATACTGGTTTCCGAAAGACCTACATGGAAATTGGCAATGGCCGCTAGTTGAACTCTGATAGTGGCTGCCGGTGAACCTGCATGAAAAAGCTCTGCCAGAAAATCAAGAACTTTGTGAATTGGAGCATTAAAAGGGTCAGGACCTAGCTTGTGCCCAGAAGGAAAAACGCTTCCATTTGCTCACATAAGTCTTCCTGGTATTAGACTTATGGGAGGCAAGAATAATGTCATGGACAGGAAGAGAAATGAGGGGAAGCCTGGCTATGGTTGGAAGTGGAGCAACCAAGCTGTGAGGTTGAGGGACTGAAGAGACTGGTGCAGCTTGCCCGTCAGATGGGTCAAAAGATCTGGAAATGGTTCCAGATGCCAGGGCTGTTTCCAGAAGGTATCAGTGCAGGAACAGAAACCATACTTGTCGAGGCCAGTAAGGAGCAATGAGGATAATTTTGGATCTCAATGCGGTTGCTTTCTGAATTAACTTTGGGATCAACGGAAAAGGGGGAAAAGCGTATAGAAGACCCCGAGGCCAATCATGGGCTAGAGCGTCTCTGGGGGTGTGGCCTGGTAGGAGGAAGAGAGTGAAGAAGTCGAGGCACTTGCTGTTTTGAGGTGTTGCAAAAAGGTTGCAGCAAGGCTGGCCCCACTTCTGGAAAAATTCTCTCTATCACCGCTTGATTTAGAGACCACTCGTGAGGCATGAGAATTGTTCTGCTCAATCTGTCCGCTATGACGTTGGATCTCCCTGGGATGTGCGTTGCTATCAGAAACCGTTGAGAGGAGATCGCCCACTGCCAAAGTCTGAGTGCTTCTCGACATAGGGGGTAGGACTTTGTTCCGCCCTGCTTGTTCATGTACCACACTACGGACATATTGTCCGTTTGAACTGCTATAGTGCCCGTGGGAAGAGAGTCCTGAAGGGCTCGCAACGATAAAAGCACTGCTCTCATCTCTAGGACATTTATGTGCAGGTGGCATTCTAATTGTTGCCATGTGCCCTGGACAGTCCTGCCCTGATAATGCCCCCCCCCACCTGATCAGGGAGGCATCCGTTGTCACCGTGGCAGCTGGAGGGGGAATAACAAAGGGTCTGCCCTGAAGAAGTTGAGGGGAGACTATCCACCAGACGAGGTGTTTCTTGCAAGTCGGGGTTATCAAGATGTTGTGAGTCATCGGAAGTTGTTGGTAGGACCACTGAGAGAAAAGCATCCACTGAAGAATTCTCATATGGAAGCGGGCTAAGGGAAGAAGGGGAATCACCGCTGCCATGAGGCCCAATGTTTTCAATACTAACTTGACTTGAACTTTGACTGAATCAGAAGGTGGACATTCTGCCGTATATCTATCACTCTCTAAGGTGTTAAAGTTGCAGACATTTCTGTGGTGTTTAACATGGCGCCTATGAAGTTTATACCTTGACAAGGTGACAAGAAGGATTTTGCAAAATTTATGGAAATACCTAACCTGTTGCAAATGTGAATGGTGTAATCCCTGGTTATGATAAGATGCTGTTTGGTGGTAGCAGTAATGAGCCAGTCTAAATATGGAAACACCTGGAATCCTTTTTGTCTCAGGTGAGCCGTGACCACTGCCAAACATTTGGTGAACACCCGGGGGGCTGTGGTGAGACCAAAGGGCAGGGCTCTGAATTGGTAATGTCTGGCTCCCAGCAGAAAGTGGAGAAACCTCCTGGAGCGCCTGTGTATCTTTATGTGATAGTACGCATCCTGTAGGTCTAACGAGCACATCCAGTTGTCTCTGCCCAAGAAGGGTAGAATGGACTGCAGCGTTACCATCCGAAATTTTGTCTTCTGCACAGATTTGTTCAGTCTGCTGAGATCCAAAATGGTTCTCTAGTCTCCTGTCTTTTTTGGTACCAAAAAGAACCTGGAGTAGATTCCAGATCCTAGCTGGTCTGCTGGGACTGCCTGGATGACTCTTTTTAACAGCTTTTCTATTTCTAGCTGTGCCTGACCCCTTTGTCCGGGTGGTACGTCTGGGAGGGGTCTTGGCAATTGGTTTGGAGGGGAAATGAAGGGGATTTTGTAACCCTCGGATATAATCAACTGTACCCATTTGTCTTGAGAGAGGGATTGCCAGGCTTCCGGGTACAGAGATAATCTTCCCCCGACTGCCTCCGAAGGTGGACAGTCCGACAGCTTCTCAGGGATGCTGAAAGGGTTGGTCAGGGAATGACTCCCTGGAACCCTGGTTCTGTGGACCCCCTCTGCCCCTGGGCGGCGTCTATTGTTGTCTCCCCCCCCCACCTCTAGGGGGAATTTCATCACGTGCGGTGGGCACGACTCCCTGTGGTTTACGGAACCACATCTTTCCACCCTTCTGACCTCTGGGGTATGGTCTAGATGGTGTGGAAAAGTGGACTCCCACGGCAAAGAGAGTCTTACCGTTTTGCTCGCACCTGGTGAGGGTATTCTTCACCTGAGGTCCAAACATTTCTGAACCATCAAAGGGGGTGTTGGTGAAGGACGCCTTGAAGGGATCAGCAAAATTACAGAATCGCATCCAGGCATGACGTCTCAACGCAACACCTTTGCCTGCAGCCCTACTCACTCCATCGGCTGCATAAGAGATAAGCCGCATGGAGGAATTGGCAATGGAATTCAGGGTAGCCAGCTGGGAGTTAATCTTGTCCTGATACCCCGCAGCAGAAGGATCCTGTACAGTTTCACCCAGTTCTTTGAGCAAATCTCTCTGAAGGCAGGTGAAATGACAAATAGTTCAGCGATCGCATAGCAAAGGTCGCTGAAGCAAATGTCCGCTTACCGTACCTGTCCATGGTCCTAGACTCTTTGTTAGGAGGATGAACAGGTACAGAAGGATCAGCTAATTCTTTCTTAGTGGCAGCTGCTACCACCATAGCATCTACCGAGACACCTTTGGTGAGAAATGTCTTGTCCGTCGGTGCAGAAATAAATTTTGAAGGCCTCCTAGGGGTAGGTTCCATGGAGTCAGGAGCTGCCCATGCCTTTCTAGCCACCACTTCCATCAGTGGGTCGAAAGAGGGGACACCCAGGAGGTGGAAGGGCGAGATCCAAAGGCATCAAGGTAAACCGACTCATCCTCGGAGGGTTTGAGTGTGGACCAATTCCCCCTCTGTTTCAGGATCTCTAGTATGTCTGAAAAGGAGACATCTTCAGAGGGGGATCTGGGGGAGCCCTCCGACTCATCCAAGTCAGTGTCCGAGGTTACAGACTCAGGGGAGTCTACGTGCTTCCTCTTGCACTTTCTTTTCCTAGGTGGCTCTCCTGAAGCTTCAGGAGAGGCCACGGATGAGGATGAGACACCCAAAGTGGGTACCCTATGCATTGGATCTCTGCTATCAATTGCAAGAGGATGGCCAGAGACCATAACAGGCACTGTGAAGGGAGGAGCTAAAAAACCCAACCTTGGAGTGGACACTGGATCCAGCACGCTCCTCATCACCTTGAAAGCCCACCTATCAGGCACCGAAGACAGTCCCGGCTCCGAAGACACCAGAACCGCCCCCGGCACCGACAGAGAAGGCACCGAGAATGATGTTGGGGCCGAACAAACCAAAGCCGACGCTCTGAGAGGGAGAGCGGGGTCGGACAAGGGTCTGATGCCACTCGCCCCCTTGGAACCGACAATGGAGTCTCGGCGCCTGGACTTCTCCACAGACAGTACCAATGAAGAAGTCGGAGCCAATGACGCCGGAGCCGAAGGTGGAAGTATCGGCTCCGACATGGGCAAGGTTACGGTTCCGACAAACTCCGGCACCGAACTCGACTGGAGAGTCGGAGGAGGAATCGAAGGTGGCATCGAGGGAGCCACAGTCTGGTGAGATGGGCTTTGGAGTATTTGGGCCAGTGCCTGACATTTTATAAGTCTACTGACAACCCTCTCAATATCATGGTCGGAAAGCCTAGACAACCTGGACGAATGAGTCCTATGCATTCCGATAGTAGGGGTGATTCCTGGAGCCGATTGGATGGACTCTGATGGGGATCTAGAGCGCTTGCGTGCTGATGTCGGCTCCGATACAGGTTTCGGAGCGGGTACGATCTTGCTCACCTCGGCTCCGACCGGAGCCGATGTCGGAACAATCTCAGTTTCCCCAGCCCTAGACTCAGAAGCTGGAGCAGAGGGCTTGGTGGGCTTAGACGACTTCCCCGAGCCAGACTTGGACGGGGAGTCATCGGGCTTCAATAAGCCCCTCAAAATAAGTTTATTACGATGCTCCTGCAGGACTCTTGAACTAAATCCGTGGCAGACGGAACAAGAGTCCTGCAGGTGCAAAGGTCCCAAGCAGTAGATGCAAGAAGTGTGACTGTCTGTCAGAGACATTTTCTGACAGCACTTGTCACACTTCTTGAATCCAGAGACCTTAGCTTCTTTAGACATAGTTACCCGAAAAAACAGTAACACAGTCAGCACACCCACTCACTCGACTTTCACACCAAGGGGGAGTTAAGGGACTGACTAAGACAACAACTCACACACAATAATGCGGGGGGGGGGGGGGGTAAGAAAACTAAGCCTGTAGGCCCGAATAGAAAATTAAACTAACGGGGTGGGTAGGGCTTAACGAAAAAATTACTAAATAGGTAATTTAGGTAAAACTATATCAATGGGAACTATCTGACAAAAAACTAACCTGAAGTTTAGAAGAAATTGCTAAATTTTCTTTTACTGACCTGAGCTGGCAAAAAAAGGCAACCTCGCAGCGAAGCGGCAAACGAGATCTGGGGAGTTAGCGCATGGTATTGTGGGATAGAGGGCTGCCTCGAGACGGTAAAAAATAGCTCTCGAGCTATAGTACAGGCAGAGTCGGAGCCGAGGATCGGCTCCAAACCCATCCAGCAAGAATGAAGGCGAGAATGACAACTTAACATCAATGTGTTATATCGTGGATGTTTACGGTAAACTGTACTGCATAAAGTATTACCCTTATTTCGGGAAAGAGTTCATAGGTAGGTACTAGGCCTACGTAAGCCTAGCCAACAAGGTTCCCTGGCTTACGCCACCCAAGAAAGTTATTTTTCTGTACTACTGTCGAGCAGAGACAGAAGTGATCCCCGGGGTGTATTTCCTATTTCCCATCCACGCATCAAAAATTTTCTTGAACAGTGCTAATGAAGAACTTTGCGTGACATATATGGGTAGCCTGTTCCAGAGTATGGGAAGTCTCTGGGACAGGAATCTATCCCTCCAACATGTCCTGTTTATTGTGGTGACAAGGTTTAGGTCCCTAGAGTGTGTAGCTCAGAGGGATTGGGATTTCTTTAGGTGTAGCATATCCAACAGCTCTGGGTTTGACATAGCTTTAAATGTTAGGCAGAGATCACCACGGAGTAGGCAATATGCTACGGAGTAAAGCTGGAGTTTTTTGAGGCGGTCAGTGTAGCGCATTTGTTTGAGGCCAGTAATCCTCTTTGTGAGGTACTTCGGTGGCCTTTCCAGCTACTGCAGATGTCTTGTGAGGTACAGTCCAAACGGGGCGTTGTACTCAAGGGTCTAATGAGTGTCGAGTAGAGGGGAACAATGACCTCTTTTTTCCTGGATGAGAACCCTTTTATGAGCTGTTACATCCAAAAAGTTAATCTGATTAATATTATGATGTAGATTAAACTGAATGCCCCATTTGTTACCATTCAAATAATCCATACATTCTTCTAAATAGACAGTATCAGATCTCCAACTCATCCAAAAGTCCAACATATTTTTTGTGTTTTATTTTAATGTTAATTGTTATTGACAAGTTAAAGGTATAGCGATGAGATCTTCCTTTGCTTCAATCTATGCAGATCTTTTTTACGGGATACTTAGAGGAACAATTGATTTAGGATACCTATCATAATATCATTACGACAGGAAACATATGTGGCATAGATGTTTGGATGACTGCTGGATGATTTGGAGATCTGATATTGTCTATTTAGAAGAATGTATGGATTATATGAATGGTAACAAATGGGGCAGTTTACTCTACATCATAATGTTAATCAGATTAACTTTTTGGATGCAACTCTTTCCTGAAATAAGAATACTTTATACAGTACAGTTTAAACATCCACAATATAACACATTGTTACATGCTACCAGGTTTCATCCTCGTCATATCATTCGCAATATCCCGAAGTCACACTTTTTGTGTATGCGACGTGTTTGCTCAACTGAGGATTCTTATGAAGTTTATAAACAGGATCTAGTTAATATATTTGCTGTCCGAGGGTATACACAGGAAAAGTGTTGCCCAGGCTAGTAGCTGGGCATCTATGCAACAAAGGAATACCCTGTTAGATTACAAAAATAAGGATTATGAGGGCGATATGACTCTTAGATTATTCACTACGTTTGGTCATAATACAAATATAGTTATGGAGACTATTCATAAATATTGGGACATTTTGCATGAGGATAAGTTGTCTGATATGCTTACATCTAAATGTCAGTTTAGCCTCTTTTTTCAGTCACTTTAAACATAAAAATAATTTATACCATGATCATGTCTCAGGTTGGGTTGGATGGTATAAAACTCATAGGGTGTTATCCCTGTGGACATTGTTTAATGTGCAAATATGTATCCAAGTCCAACCAGTTTACCAGTAGAAATACTTCCAATGTTTTTGATGTTAAGTTTTTGTGTAATTGCAGTACTGACTGGGTAATTTACTTGGCTACATGCATATGTTCTGCATTTTACATTGGACAGACATCATGTCCCTTATGAATTTGTATTTCAGAACATACGAATGATGTTAGGAACAAGAGGTTGTCCAATGCATAAACATTATATTAAGCATCCTACGGCACAATTTAATTTTATCACTATTGATAAAATTGTTGGGTACAGAGTAAACAAAATGGGCTGGCATGGTATACTAAATAGGAAAGAAAATACTTGGGATTATAAGACTGGATGATATTTCTTCCCCAGGACTTAATGAGCAATTCTAAGTGTCCATTTAGGTAGTTTTCTAATTAATGGCTCAACATATAAATGCTTGTTTGATGTTGGCTAAGCTTTCACCGATGAAGAAACTTTTGGTGCTGAAACCGGTTTGAGTTTTTGCTTATGTGCTTTGCACGTACCTGTGGACTGTATTACTACAATAAATTAATTTGGTTCCAGTTTGGAGTGCTGGCTGTTTTTTTTTTACTTTGATTTAGTGTTTTTTGGCCTTTGCACTTGCCATACTTGGAGTTTCATTTTGTAGCTTCTACTGCTACTCTAAACTAAAATTCCATACAAACTCATAACAGCCCTGATGAGGTTCCCACTTTTAATAAACCCTTTTTCTCCTTAAAAACCATCTCTACCTCGCATACAAAACTCTTACTCAGTAAGCCAAAGTCCTGCTCACCCTCCACTGACAACCAACCTAAAGAATATCTCTAATTTGCAGCTACATCCATTGCTTATCCAGTCTCCATCTTGATCAATAGATCCATTCAAGAATCATGTCACATCTCTCTGGAAAAAAATGTACATCATACCTCACAAAAGTGGTAATCATAATCATAGTCAGCTCCCTTTTTCCTATTTTTTCCACATGAGGTCGGGGTATTATGTTAACTGTCAACAACTCTCTCGATTCAGTGCCACACTCCTGTCTTCAACATTCATGCCTGACTGTCACAGATCTTTCACAAATCACCTCTTTGTTGGATGTCCTCACTTCCTCTTACCTTCTGTCCCAAATCTTCCTCACCAGACTTGTCTTCTGCTTTTCTCCACATGTCCAAACCACCTTAATCTGTTCTCTTCGATCTTTTCTGCAATTGGAGCTACTTTGGTTTCTGCTCTTATGTCCTTGTTACTTCATCTATCACACAGTGTGCATCCTACCACCCTTCTCAGGCACTTCATTCTATTACCTCTATCTTCTTTAACTGTTCTGTCTTTACTGCCCAGGTTTCTGTACCATACAGGAGCACCAGTCACATCACTGTCTTGTACACCTTACTTTTCAGCTTCTTTGGCATTCTTCTGTCATACATTACACCTGACACTCTATGCCAGTTGGCTGCAGCCCCTCTGAATCTAGCTTTGACCTCTTCATTCAGACTTCAAGTATCTGGGAGGGGTGATTGAGGAGGAGTGAAGCTGTTTACCTGTTCCACTATCGTCCCTCCTGAGTAGTAGAGTATGGATCCCAAGCCAAGTGGCTTTGGTGCACTCCCTTCCATCTCGTCTCTTGGATGCATAGGATGTCCAGCCTCCTCTGTATCATGTCATCCACTTCCAAGCTGCGTCCAGCCAGTGAACCTACATTAAGCACAGCAATTCTCAGTTCAGGTTTGGCAGGTTGGTTGGTTTTATGTCCAAATTTCGCTCAACAGAGCTATCCCAGGTAACCCAGGCTGGGCAATTAGATACCAGCTGGTCAACAGCTTATTGACCCAGGGTTGCTTGGCTGTATGGTGGACACGCACTGGCCAATAGGGGCACATATACCCCTCCCACTATTAGCAAGGGTCCCTGGATTAGGGCACAGTAGGCCAGGTTTTCAAGCCACTACTCACCAATAACTACCTATGCCCATTTTGGCAACATTAGTCAACATGACCGAATCACCTAGAGCCATATTTTACACCATTGAGTGGCTAGCCTTGTCATGGCATGCAGTCTGTGATCTGTGTTCTATCTTGAGGATACTGCGCACTATGGTTGGTCTGTACAACTTTTCCAGGGCACCATGTGGAGTCTGTGCTGCTGCCCACAGCTCCATTCATTGGGGAGTTTGAGATGGAAACACTCAGCATGTTTTTCAGATGTAGGAGAAATGTCAAGGAGACACAGGGAGAACGTGCAAATTCCAAACAGGCATTGGTCGGAGGTCAGGACCGAACCTTGTGCATGGGAGGCGAAGACCTTAACCATTACACCAGCTTGTTTCAAAGGTAACTCCTTGGAAATAACAAACTTTACACCTATCACTATCTTATACCCTCCCCCTCTAAAATTTTAGAAAGTGTATACGTCAGCAAACCTTATTATACCTTCTAAAAGAAAATCTACTGACTTCTACAAAACATGGTTTTCACCCATAACGTGGCACAACTGCCCTGGTTTCCTTCTTGGATAACATCTTCAAAGCTACAGATAAATAACTTGATCTCCTCCCTGTTTTTAGATCTTTCCAGAGCCTTTGACAGAATCTCTCACTCCAAATTACTATATATAAAATGTCAGCATTTGGTCTAACACTCAGCTGGTTCGCTACCTACCTTTCTCACTGGCAACAATCTTTAAAATGGCTGCCTACATACTACTTTTTTCTCACAGTTAATACCAGTGTCCCCAAAGGCTCTATCATTGGTCCTCTAATATCTTTATTAATATCTTACATGCATTCTCCCAACAGGCATCCCTCATCCAATAGACAGACGACTGCCCATCCTCATCTTTTCAAACAAGCTTTCCCATTTACACTCCCTTATTCAAAATACATTCAACTGCATTGTACACTGTCTCTGCAAAAATCTCTCTTCCTACATCCCAATAAAACAAAGATATTACTTCTCCTCAAATCTCTTAACACCGGTCAAAAACAACTTCAAAATAACTTCTCTCAATCACACAGACAGACGTTTTATCTCATGCCAAGTTACTTGGCAACACAATTAAGTGAAGTTTGATCATATACAAAACTGTATAAAACAAAGCAAAAACTCATTCTCCACAGATCAAAATAAAAATTCCTCACCAACTCCTATCAATATTCAAATCACCCTCATCACAAGATGAAGTATGTAACAAGGTGCTAGACTTGTAACTAATCTGTCATATAAAAGGCATCACTGCTCTGCTCAGAAAAGATTAGACTGACTTGAGTTGCTCAAATAGGTAGAGGATTCTGTCTTTCTACTTGTGATGTAAATTAAAAAAAATTAGTACTATAATTTTTTTGAAAATTTAAACTTTTCATAGTAAGTACAAACATCTGGACGTCCCTTTAGAAAAAGATTTAACTACTTGTACATACATTTCATGAATTTACAGGAAACAAACTTACTTTACCACATTGTTGGACTTTACCAGCACACACTCCCTTTCACAGAATTTGTGCGCATTGCTAGAATGGTTACCAGAGATGTGGATTTCCTGTTGGAATTTGAGAACTTAAGCTCTATGTTTCTAAAAAGAGATTATCCAAATGAAATTATTAACTTGAAAAATGAAGTAGTGCATAACGGACAAATCAATCATTTTATTTGGATCTTGAAGCAGAGGTAATAATTTAACAGCAAGTAATACTAGTAGGGACATTGAGCAAAAATTTTTTTAGACAATCATGTTTGACTACTTTTAACTTAGAAAGTGGTACGATAAAACAGATTATGTATAAAAACTGGAGTATTTTAAAAGATGTCACCTTAAGGGACAAGATTAATGAATATACATACATAGTCTATAGAAAAAGCTCAAGTTTAAATATTTTGGAGAGACTTTCATATGACAAAATATTTACATCAAGTGTAGTTACAAGAATGCCAAGATGTGGGCTGATGTCATTACTGTAAATATATTAAAGAAAATAAGTTTGATTTGCAAGGTAGATTTGATTGCCTAACTAAAGGCAACGTACATGCAGCTCTACGCCAGTTATGTGAGGCATTTTACATTGGTAAAATGAAGTGAATGCTTACTGACTTTCAGCTTTCCCTAGTTAGAGGTTGCCACAGCAGAACACCAGTCTGCTCATGATTGGCAGTGGATTTTAACGGTGCCGAGTTGCCAGCCTGATGCCCAACATTCAACGAAGGCACTCCCATTCACGCTCGCACCTACCTGCATGTCTTTAACGTCACTCGACTGCGGGGAGGACATGCAGACTCCACACAGAAGGCGCTCCAGCAGAGAATCGAATGTGAGAACCTCTTGCTGTGAGGAGACAATGCTAACTGCTGCACCACCGCGGCTTAGAACGCTAAGAGGGCATACTTATGAGCATTGCTAGGATATTAAAAAAGATAAAATGGCAAACGCTCTAGCTAAGCACGTTCTGGGTAATGAAAAACACTGGCTTAAGTTTGTTGTTATTGAAAAAGTAAATATGAACTGTAGGGAAGGTCCATGGGCAATCCACCTTCAAAGAAAAGAGCTGTATTGGCAACTAGTTTTAAATGCAAGCAATTGGCCAGGGCTTAATGACCACTGCTTGATTGCTTGTATGCCGAAGATAAATATCAAAAGCTTTTTAGTAAGGTATATTTAAATATTTCTATTTATATATTTTTTAAATATATTAATATTTTTATAGTGTCACCTTTTTATATTTATTTTATTGAAGTCTTTTTAAATGTGCTCTTTAAACTTGCCTTTTTTGTGTAAGCAGGAAGTTTGGTACTATCTGGAGTACCAGACTGGTCAAATAAGTAACAGCAATGTAGCATGTGACCTAGAGTGGCGTATTTAAAAATTAGCATTGACATGAAACCTTTATCTGATTAAGTCTTGTGGATATACAAGACTAAAGCACTTATTAGTGTGTTTTATGTTTTTATATGCTATTAGTGGATTTGTTACGTTATTGTTGGATTAAAAGATGCTTTTTAAGGGAACCTGGTCCTAGTGCTTTGGATTTCATCTTCATGTTTACTGTACAGCAAAAAATGAACTAAAGATGACACTGGTGTCTGCTTTATGATGCAGAAGGATGGAGTCTTGACTGCAATCCATTTGGGCAGCGTTTAATTAGCAGCTGGGGTAGGAGTGAAGGGGCATGGCCCTCTCCCCTTTCCTTGGTGAGAATTGGGTTTGTGTACACTTGGAGGCACATATGGCAGTGCGATGTCCTCGCTGAAAACCTGTCAGACCACTACTTGTACTGTGAAGCGACGGGCAGGGCCACTTGGACAGAATGCTCCTGGCAAAATTGAGGGGATGTCTCCCTTCATCAGCCCCATGCATGTCCCCAACTCAGCACCTTGCAGAGTTCATGGACTGTTAGGGCTGGGAAGGAAACGGAAAATATCTTGAAATACCCCAGATGCCTGACTAGATGATCCCTCTTGGTCAGCTTTTGTATGGTGAAGGGAACGAAAGGGCTGATAATGCAAACAAGGATCTGATGATCAGCACAGTGGGCAAATAGTGCAATAAAAAAGGTAGGGATAGATCACATTGCTTTCTGCTTTTGTATGTGATATCTTACATACATCCCTATCACTGGGAAAGGACCAGATCACTTCAGAAAAAGTCAAAGCTCTGGAAGCCTGTTTGGCTGCACAGACAGCTCTGCCTGCAGCTAATTCTCAGTTATGATGAATGGTATTACAGCAGTGATCCTAACAAAGAACATCTCCATTCCACTGGTGGCGAAAGAAGATAAAGAATCTGGCTACACATATGCAAACCCAGTCACATTTCTATCTGGAAGAATCTCACTAAGCTTCTATGCACAGTCAGGCACAGTCACATCCACGGATACAGCAGAAGCAGAGTTTTAGCTTTCCGAATGTAGTTTTTGTACAGGCAGTACATCACAATTAGTCACCTGATAAGCCACAACTTCAGCAGTTGCTGTCTTGGATACATAATGACGTCACCTTTCACAGCTCCAAAACAGACCTTGCTCCCTGTCCAAATTCTCTCCCAGCAATGACAACACCTTTGGATGTCTTATGAAATTGGTCTAATAATGCAACAAAATCCATGTGGTCAATCTTATTCTTCTTTCGACTGCTCCCGTTAGGGGTCACCACAGCGTATCATCGGTTTCCATTTCTTCCTGTCCTCTGCATCTTGCTCTGTCACACCAACCATCTGCATGTCCTCTCACCACATCCACAAACCTTATCTTAGGCCTTCCTCTTTTCCTGTTCCCTGGCAGCTTTATCCTCAGCATCTTTTCCCCAATATACTCTGCATCCCTCCTCAGCACGTCCAAACGAACAATCTTGCCTCTCTGGCTTTGTCTCCAAACCTTCCAACCTGGGCTGACCCTCTAATATACTTATTCTTAATCCTGTCCACCCTCGTCACACCCAGTGCAAATCTTAACATCTTTAACTGCCACGTCCAGCTCTGACTCCTGCCTTTTTGTCAATGCCACTGTCTCCAATCCATATAACATAGCTGGTCTCACTACCAACTTGTAGACCTTCCCTTTCACTCATACTAGTACTCTTCTGTCACAAATCACTCCTGACACTCTTCTCCACCCACTCCATCCTGCCTGTACTCTCTTCACCTCTCTTCCACACTCACCATTACTCTGAACTGTTGATCCCAAGTATTTAAACTCATTCACCTTCGCCACCTCTACTCCCTGCATCCTCACCATTACTCTATCCTCCCTCTCATTCACACACATATATTCTGTCTTAGTCCTGCTGACCTCCATTACTCTCCCCTCTATAGCATATCTCCACCTCTTCAGGGTCTCCTCCACCTGTTCCCTACTCTCACTACAACAGATCACTATGTCATCTACAAACAACATAGTCCATGGGGACTCCTGTCTGATCTCGTCTGTCAACCTGTCTATCACCATTGCAAATAAAAAAGGGCTCAGAGCTGATCCTTGATGCAATACCACCTCCACCTTAAACGCATCTGTCACTCCCACCACAGACCTCACCGCTGTCACACTACCCTCGTACATATCCTGTACCACTCTTACATCCTTCTCTGACATTCCCGACTTCCTCATACAATGCCACAAGTCCACAAAGACACAATGCAACTCCTTCGGACCTTCTCTGTACTTCTCCATCAACACTCTCAGAGCAAACATCGCATCTGTAGTGCTCTTTCCTGGCATGAAACCATACTGCTGATCACTAATCATCACCTCCCTTCTTAACCTAGCTTCCACTACTCTTTCCCATAACTTCATGCTGTGACTGATCAATTTAATCCCTCTGTAGTTACTACAGCTCTGCCCATCACCCTTATTCTTAAAAAAATTGGTACCAAGACACTTTCTCCATTCCTCAGGCATCCTCCCACTTTCCAACACTTAAACAATCTAGTTAAACAATCCACTGCCATTTCACCTAAACACCTCCATGCTTCCACAGGTATGTCATCTGGACCAACAGCCTTTCCATTCTTCATCCTCTTCATAGCTATCCTTACTTCCTCCTTGCTAATCCTCTGCACTTCATGATTTACTATCCGCACATCATCCAACCTTCTCTCCCTCTCATTCTCTTCATTCATCAGCCCCTCAAAGTACTCTTTCCATCTGCTCAACACACTCCTCGCTTGTGAGGAAGTTTCCCTCATTATCCTTAAACACCCTTACCTGCTGCACATCTTTACTAGCTCGGTCCCTCTGTCTAGCCAATCGGTACAGGTCCTTTTCTCCCTCCTTAGTGTCCATGTGGTCAATAAAATGCATATAAAATGATATTAATGGATATCCAGTTTATATGGATCCAGAATATCTTTATATTTTTCATTTAATTACTACTTTGAACATTCAGTCAAGCTCGTTAAACTCCAAGCTATGCAACACTGCATTTCTAAGCAATTACAAAATTCTTTACAAAATACTGTTGCAATATTTTTTAGAGTGTGCTCAAAAACAGATATTCAAACTTTTAAATATGCCTTTAGGCAAGAAATACTGTTATGAGTGAAGATTTTCTACTACAGATTTTGTCCGAGTCTCTTTTTTTATATAAAGAATGCAATGCGACCATGGAGAATCCATCTTACACCTGGTTTTACTGGATAATTTATGATGTGCCTTGTAGAACAGAATAGCAGTTTTAAATGTTATTCTATTATTCAGTGATAATTTCCCTGATGTATTATATAACTGACAAAGACGAGCAGCAGAATTCTAATTTATTCTATCTGCAAGGAGTGACAGATCATCCTTAATTTATTTATACCAGACGAACTACATCAAGCATATATTATAAAAAAGTAAATATAATACAGATAAAGGCATTGCTTTTCTCAAGAGTTTCTTAACCTCGAAGTCAATTCTATTTACAGAATAAAAGTTAATTTTCCATACATTAACAACCTTGAAAATTTGTTGGGAAAATGTTATGACAGATTTAATTCAACCCCTAAATATGTTACTACACCTACCCAATAAACATCTATGTTACCTTTTCCTTTAAGATTAACTTCAGGTGAATATCAAAAAAACACTGCTTTTGTTTTGAAGAATTGATTTTTAAATTATGTTACCTAATTGTTTAACTTATCAAAATCATTATGCAATGAAATGCAGCAGATTTACCTTTATTTTAGGTAAACAATTCAGTATCTTCATAAATTACTAGTTAGAACAAGAGTTTCACTCGTAACATTCATTAGGAAGCAGGTCAGGATGCGTCACAGATCTGCTCATTTAAAGGTCAGATAGATTGAAATATGTCCATTTCCCCAAAGACAATGTGTTACTGCTACAATTAAGTAACAGTGGCACAGAATGCACAGTCCCCCTGCAAAATGCTTGATTTCTAACTGCACTGAGGGAGGTACTTTCAATGGGTTAGCAGACTTGCCTTTGGTGCTGAAAGACCAGAAGGCTGTGAGTTCTATTCCTACTCTAAATGACTGCATTGCCAACAGTGCATTGTAGCAGTGGGAGGGGGGATGCTGCATTCCTGAGTGTGCCATTATTCTTAATTATCTTAAACTGCAGTCCCATCTGCATGAGTTGGAGGTAGCTCAGGTGGATGTAAAAGATCCCATGGCACCTATCAAAATGATACGAGGAACTTCCCTGATGCCCTGGCCAAATTTCCCTTAGTAGTGTAAATACTACCTTGGGTCTCCACCGAAAGAGAGGCCACTAGCCTAACGAGACTAACCCAGCCAACAAAGGACAAATAAAAATGAGTTTGTTTTTCAGTAATCAGGTGCTCAATGAACTGATCTAGAACTATTCACTACTGGTGTGAAAAATAAGGACCCAATGCCTACTGAATAACATCAAGATTTAGACCTTGGCTCCATGGCATATAGGTATAAAAAAAGTAATTGTTTTTAATTCCGCGAGTCATTATTGTGAGTCCTTGAATAGAAGACACAGTGAGTGAAGATACAAATTTAAATATGCCAAGTATAAGATGACAGAGTCTCAGTATTCCCTTTTCTCAAAATACGATGATGGTTTTTTTTTTTTTTGCTATTTTTTTAGTTTTTTGTTTTTTTAATTCAAAGACTCGCAGTTATGAGTCTCAAAACTGCAAAAGGAAGCCAAGAAGCCAGGCTCAGGATAAAGCCCTAATCACAGCTTACACACATAGCTAGTATATATCCGTGCACAAGATGTACCATCAAGACAAGACCACACTCCTACATCTTGTGCAGAGATATACACTAACTACATCAAGGCAGGACCACATGTCTTGTGTGCATGGATATACTCTAGAAATACAGGACGACACTCATACATTTCGTACATGGATACACACTAGCTATATTAAGACTAACCAAAAATATTACATATCCAGCAGTTCTACAATTTACAGCTTGATTCTTCATAAGTGAATCCTTCTTTAAATGAATGAGATGAAACAAAGCCACTGTGCACTTCTTGCCCCCTACTTATCCTGTTTAGAGAAGTGGTCTGCACTAAAAGGTCCTCATGCAAAAAAGCCAAGCATAAGCTACAAGGCAAGAGGTTTTAAGAGGTCTGTTAAGCATAGGGAGGCTGGTTTTTACTTTGATTCCTAATTACTTTATCAACTTTATCTACAGATTACTCTGTAGAATTATACTGGTGTAACTGCAGAACTGACCAGGCTGGACTCTGATCCCTTCAATTTTTTGAGCAGTTATATTTATCAGGTTTATCTTTGCTCTTGCATTTTCAGATATCATACCTCATGCATTTCATGAGGAGTGGGCAGGAGATGGCAAAAAGTTCAGTTGTGTACACAACATAAATGTAGATGTTCGAGTGTATTCACTGTTGCAGTCATTAAATTTGGGTAATCTGCTGGCAGGTTGCCCTCAGTCGGCATGATTAACAAAGTCTTGGGTCCTGCGAAGGTTGCTGTCCCTTCTTCCATGACGTCAGGTCGTCAAAGATATAAAAACATGCAGCCAACGCCATTACATCAGTTTTTCTTGCCCCAGATGTCAGGTGCCCCCTGAATGGAGAGCAAATAAAAATAAAAACACAACAATATACCTCCAACCAAAAGCAAATACACCAAAAAGGCTTAAGCATAGTAAAAGAAGGTAGAGGTATAGTAAAAGAAAAACAGGGGGCTGGAGGGAGGGTAACCAGGACTGCAACAGTGAATACACTCGAACATCCACATTTATGGTAAGTGTACACAACTGTACTATGTTCTTCGTGTTTCACTGCTGCAGTCATTACACTTGGGTAGATTCCCAAAGCTATGGTTGGGAGGATGGATTTATATACCATTAGGACCAGCTATAAGGCCCTGCAAGACAGCAGTGGCAAAGCCAGCTCTGGATTTAGAGAAAATTGGTAAATGATGATGCTTGGTGAAAGTATGCACTGAACTCCAGCTAGCAGCTTCTAGAATATCCCAGGTAGGAACACCTCTGAGAAAGGCTGCAGAAGTAGATGCAGCCCTGGTGGAATGAGATCTGATCCCCTGGGGGATAGGTTTTCCATGGTGCTTATAGCAGAAATGAATGCAATGGCTTATCCATTTAGAAATGCTTTGTTTCAAAATAGCTTTCCCCTCTGCCCCAGCAGCAAATGCCACTAGCAATTGTTCAGATTTTCTTTGAAATTTAGTTCTGTCCAAGTAGAATCTAAGTTGTCTGTGCACGTCCAAGGAATGCAGAATCCGTTCCCCTTTGTTCTGTGGATTGGGGTAGAAGGTTGGCAAATTAATGGATTGGTCAAGAGCCACACTGGAAACCATCTTGGGCATGAAGGATGGATTGGTCCTCAGAGATATCCTGTCCACATGAAAGATGATGAAAGGCTCCATTGCCATAAGGGCTTGTAATTCAGATATCCTTCTAGCTGAAGTGATTGCTAAAAGGAAGGCTGTTTTCCAAGAAAGAAATATTAAGTCTGCAGTAGCAGCTGGCTCGAAAGAAGGTAGAGTGAGCTTCTCCAAAACAAAGTTAAGGTCCCAGGCAGGGGTAGGAGCTCTCCTGAGTGGTCTCAAGTTCTTTGCCCCTTTGAGATACTGTTTGAGCAGGGGATGAGAAAAGAGGGGTGGTTCTGTGTTATAGTGAGCTGAAATAGCTGAAGTGTGGATTTTAATAGAGGAAAAAGACAGGCCCTTGTGAAGCATCTCAGTTAAGTATTGCAAAATCTCTGGTAAATTGGGCGCTGCTGTGCTCATCCCTAAAGATCGGTTCCAGGCACAGAATCTTTTCCATTTGTCAGCATAAGATTTTCTAGTACTAGGTCTTTTCGCCTCCAAGATGACATCCATCACAGGTTTGCTGACGGATGCCAAGGATGAATTTAAGTGATTAGTCAAGCTGCAAGGTTCAATGTTGGGAGCTGAGGGTGCAGAATTTGGCTCTCCTGCTGAGACAGCAAGGAAGGTGTCTGAAGCAGGTGCCATGGAGATATTTGTGACATACTGCGCAGGAGTGGGTACCAGTGTTGGCAAGGCCAGTCTGGAGCAATCAAAATCATTCTTAGTTTATCCTGTTTGACCTTTAGCAGAACTTTGGAGAGCAGAAGCAGAGGGGGAAAGACGTAGACTGATAGGTTTTTCCAACTGAAGGACAGAGCATCCACTTTACAAGCTTTTTTGTGTGGGAGTCCTTGTGCAAAATTTGCCCAACTGGTAGTTCTGGGGGAGGCAAATAGATCTATGTCTGGGCTCCCCAATTTGCTTGTCAACATGTTGCAAATCTGTGGTTCCAGTTTCAACTCATGTGGGTTCATGAGATTTCTGCTTAGTCTGTCTGCCAGTGTATTCAATTTTTCTGGCAGGAATTGAGCTTGTAGTTGCACCTGGTAGCTCAAGGCTGTGTTTCACAGTGCCATGGCTAGTCTGCAGAGGGGGTAGGAATGTGTACCCCTCTGCTTGTTTATGTACCACATAACCATGGTGTTGCCCGTCTTTACTATTAGTTGTCCTGGATGAATGTAGCCCTTGAAGGCTATGACATGTAGGTGATTTGTAGGTGCATTTGATTTGGGTTCCATTTGCCCTGAATGCACTTCCCTGCCAGGTGAGCCCCCCATGCATAGTCTGATGTGTCTGTAGTTAGCGTTTGGGCAACAGGGGGTAGTGTGAATGGCAGTCCCTTGTTTTGGTGGCAGGCCTCTGCCCACCATAGGAACTCCAGGCGTAGGCAAGATATGATAGGAATCATTGTTTCCAGGCTGTGACGATGTTGACTCCATAGACTTTTTAAGTACCACTGAAGTTTCCTCATATGCAGTCTTGCATATGGAATTAGAAGAATGCAAGAGACCATGAACCCCCAAGGCTTGCAGTACTTGTTTTGCAGATAGCAGGGTTTTTGTGGCCACTTGTATGAAAAAAGTCACCAAATGAGTTTGCTTTTCTGGAGTGAGGAAAGCCATCTGGGCAGTTGTATTCAAGCTTGCACCCAGGAATGTAATCTGTTGAGAGGGTACCAGTTGTGATTTCTGTTCGTTTATGGTATACCCTAGACAAGTTAGAACCCTTTTTACAAACACCAGGTGATTCAGAAGTATGGCCTGGTTTTCTGCCTGAATTAGACAATCGTCCGGGTATGGATATATTTGAATATTTCTTTGCCTGCAAAATGCAATTACTGGAGCCAGGGACTTTGTGAATACCCTGGGCACAGCAGACAAGCCAAAGGGCAGTGCAGAGAACTGATAATGCAAGTAGCCTGCTTTGAAGCATGGGTATCTGCTGCAAGATTCCCTGATTGGGATGTGTAGGTAAGCTTCTTTCAAATCTAGAGTTGCCAACCAGGCATCTTTGCCTAGTATAGGAAGTAACTGGTGAAGAGTCAGCATCTTGAATTCTGGAATGTCCAGAAAGGTGTTGAGAGTAGACAGGTCCAGAATTGGACGCCATGATTTGTCTTTTCTGGGTACCAGGAAAAGCCTGGAATAGAAACCTTGTCCCTTTTCCTCTTCTGGTACCGGTTGAACAGCCCTCATGTTTAAGTACTTGTTTCTGAGCCTCTGCCCACTGATTTGGGGGGGGGGGCAGGTCTGGTCACTTGTTTGGTGTTGGCAACATGTGGAAATGAAATCTGTATCCCTGGGACACTACATTTAAAACCCATTTGTCCTGGGTTATGAGTTCCCAGTTTTGTGCATGCAGAGCAATCCCCCAAAGGGGCAGCTGAAAGGTAAGTGCTTGGTAATTTTAAAGGCAAGTCAAAGAGAATGTCTTGTTATTTCCAGATTTGGAAGTGGAGGCCCCCCATAGCTTAGTTCTGAGAGTCCCTTGGGACTGAAACCTGGTGCTTTTGGTGTGTCTGGGTTTGGCTTGAGAGGATCTGGCAAGAGCTGGAAAGGACCAATTCTTAGTAGACCAGTGCCTACTAAATCTTGGAGGTTGCACTTGTAAGAAATCCTTTACAGTTTGCATAGATTTAGCTTCATCTTCCATCTTTTTTAGAAATTCTTCAGCTTTATTGCCAGACGGTCCTGATTTAAAGGAGCATCCAACAATTTTGCTTTAACATGATCAGGCAGAGATTGCTCCCTAAGCCAAGCATGACTTCTAAGTACAGACCCAGTAACAGCAGCCCTGCAAGAGGCCTCTAAAGAATCAAAACCACATTGCAAAGTATGTTTTCCAACTTGTTCAGCACAATCCAATAAATCCTTTAAATCTGTTTCCACAGTCAGAAATCAACAATTTCTGTTTAAGCAGTCCAATAATATGCTGTTGATATTTTAACATATGAAATTGGCAGTTTAAAGCCCTGATTGCCAAGGTTGCAGAAGTAAAACCTTTTTACCCCATCTATCCAGCGCCCTGGAGTCACTATCAGAATGGGTAGGATTTTTAGCAGTACAAGCCTTAATCCCCTTGGGTCCCTGAGAAATGGTTTCTGGATCCGCACTAGGATTTTTGAAAAGGAACTTGTGGGACTCAAGAACCCTGTAGTATTTGTCAGGTTTACTAGGAGCCAGAGGGCAGGGAATCAGGGGCCATACTGGATTCCGCAAACCCATCCATCAACAATGTCTAGTACAGGAGGTATAGCCAAAGGCCTATGCTGAGGTAGAAGGAAATCCCTAAGCCTCTTTTTAGATTCAGAAAATTCCGGACTCTCCCAGTGGAAATGCTCCCTTAAGGTATGTAAAGTTTCCCTAAAAGAAAAGTCTTCGGGGGGGCAGAGGGAATGGAATCCTCTGCATCAGAATCCTCATAAGTAGGTATGGACAAATCCAGGTCATTGGAAGAATTAGAAGAAACAGAGTCCTGATCAGATGATTCATAGTCAAACTCAGCCCTAGGCCTCTTAGAAGGGGGGGGGGGGGTGACTACCCCTGATTAGAGTAATAAGATTTTCAGCCATTTTGATCATTTGTTTTTTAGGCATAGGGGCCTGAACATGTGGTCTGGGTGTCATTTTTTTAGACATAGATCTAGATTTAGGCCTTAGAATAGAAGGTGGAGTCTGTTTAATATGCAAGTCTGTAGGCCTGAATACACACCCTCAGAAGCCAGTGCCTGCACAGTGGCTCCAGACCCATCGAAGGTAGAGACATCCGCAGGTTCCATAGGTGAAGCATCTCACGGCATACTGGACACCGAATGGGTCTCAGTAGAGGCCCACGAGTCAGAAGTAGTGGGTATCAGGGGCTGCGAACATGCCTGAGTACCGGCGACTGGCTTAGGAGAAGCGTCATCGGCAGTTTTGGACCTCGATGGCCTGTCTGTCTTTTTCTGTGTGTTTTTTCAGAATTCCGGTAGTTGGATGGCAAACCGACGTTATTTCTGGATGACTAAACAGAGAACCGAAAAATTTAAAGGCAAAAATGTACCAATGACGGATAGTGCGCGGATTAAATAAAGCATAAAACCGACAGCAAGGTACGTCATGGTCAGGGCCTAGACAAGGAATGTAGTACAAATGAAAATCTTTATGAGGTATTTGCTTTCCACAAGTAATGCAGTTTACTGACATCGGTAAGGAGCAAGAAAAAGTTTCCCCAGCGGGGTACTTGGCTTTAAGTTGAAGACTTCGGTTCTGAAACTCAAAAATGAAAATTTCAGGAGTCAGCTGACCGGCACTTGCGAACTGCTTCTGCTTCGGGCACCGCACGGCAAGAAAGACTGATGTAATGACGTTGGCTGCATGTTTTATCCCCCCGACGTCATGGAAGAAGGGACAGCAACCGATGCAGGACCCAAGACTTTGTTAATCAGGCCAACTGAGGGCAACTTGTCAGCAGATTACTCAAATGTAATGACTGCAACAGTGAAACACAAACATCATCTCTGCAGCACAGTATCAGAGAGAGTAACATATGCTAATACAGTATCAGTAAGATATGGTAATATAGTATCAGAGATGATGAGGATAATTTAAAGGGTCTGATGAGCATAATTTAAAGGGTCTGCCCTTTTAAAACATTTAGGGTTTTTTAGGTTACAGCTGTTCATTTGTTCTTTTTTTTTTTAAAAAAGCAGCTGTAATATTAGGTTAGAAATTTAAACTACTTGTTTAAATGCCATATAATGAAATACAACTGAACATTACTTTAAAAACAAATCCACGAGGCACTGAAGTAATTGCATAGTTTAGGAGGTTTACTTACATGGCCACACTAAAACTGGCACACTATATAGTTCTGACAAGCAGTTTTATGAAATACAGCTTTTAACAATTTTAACAGTAATTATGATGCAAAATACAGACTGTGATGTAGTCCTGATGTGGTCCAAGGTTTTATTCTATCAGCCTTTATTGCTGAAGTTAAGGTTGGATCCCCATGCTAGGCTGTAAAGTCAGCCAGTACTGAGGAGCAAATTACAGCAGCAGAAATAAAAGATTTGGCTGTACCTGCTCTCCACACTGATAAGGTGCCCCTTCCTTTTGAAACTAAGTAGACAAAATAACAGGATGTGTGTCCGCTGCATTGTCTTGGAAGGATACAAACTCAAACCTATGTCAGTATTCTGCGACTTCAATTCTCAGTTAACTGCTGGAAAACCACAGACTATGAGTAACAGACAAAACAAATGAGGTAAAAATCTGGATAGCTAGGAGTTATGGTAGGAGAGTATAAATGTAACGGGGCTTGTGTGTTACATTACCTTTCTGACAAAGCTCACTAAGTGCTTTACAGTTTTAAAAGCCAGCAAAATACTTAGCATTTTTTTTTCTTGTTTTACTGACACTAATAGTACTGGGAGCAGATCAAGCTCCATGCACTACAACGAAGTATGATCGGATCTCTGATCATAACCCTAAATTATGAGTTCTCATCAGGGATGAGAAGATTCACCTCGAGAGCTTTGTTCAGGTACCCTGACTGACCTAATGACTTCTACTTAACTGCACTGATGAGGAGCTCATATGACTGAACTATCTGACTTATGCAAAATCTTTAGGGTACAACGGTGTACCCTTAATCTCAACTTCAAACAGAAAAAAAGCATCCCCTCCAAAAAATGTTTCTGTACAATGTCTGCAGCACTTCACTGCAATAAATTGCAACCTGAACTGGATCTCCACTTTAAAATCATACTGATATCCAGCAATCACAAACATTAAGCAGAATATGCACATAAATACACAAAAAATGGAATCATGACCTCAAAATAAACATTATAAAATCATTGCAAATATAGTTCGTCAATTAAAACTGACTCATGACATTCCAGTTTAAACAGCACTACACCCAATGCAGCTGAAGTTGATTAAGCTAAATGTTCCTGACAAAGCAGACACAACAAACAATATATACATCCTAGTATCCTTGATGATAATGGGGACAGATTTTTAGATGCCCTGTCTCTGATGGAATATTAAATAGAAAATATCATGTTTTACTTGAACATTAGTCATTGTGTTGCAAAGCAGAAATATCAACTGGAATACAACTTTTAGCTGGGTAATGTAAGGACTGAGTTAGTCAAGTAATCATCCAATGTTCTTGGATGAACTACAGAAAACCAGTATCTGTACCTAGTAATCCTAACAAGCTTATAAGAGGAATACATAAAATATTTTGATTTAGTAACAGATCTTCCATATAAATGTTCATTTAAATTGTTTTACACAGGCAAGCACATCAATAAATGTGCACACTTCACAAAGCTTTCTGTTAAAATATTACCATGCAACAAATGTGCATACCAGAAATGACAAAAAAAAAAAATCATTCATCCTCCATCAACCTGCTTTATCCCATAACGGGTCATAAGGGAGATCGGGCCTATCCTTGAACTCAGTGGGCACAAGACAATGAAATCATTCTGAGTACGGCAAGAACCCATCCAAAGATGTGAAGGTACACTCACTCAATGTGGGCCAATTGTACAGCTGTCAGTTTACTTACAGAATATCTTTGGTTTAGGAGAGACAGCTGAAGCACCCCCAAAAAACCCTAGCAAGGAAAAAAAAAGTACAGACACATTGGAGGCACATCAGTTAAGAAAACCTGAAAACTAAGCATTATGAAGTAATAATGTTAACCCTGCTGCCACTGTACCGACAGAAAGGGAGAAATGCACTCGGTAAATTCTCAATGTGACATAATTAATATTAACTATATAAATAATAAAGGGCCCTTCCCAAGTTAAATAAAAATAGCAGTAGTACAGCAGTACAAGCATGAGTATAGAGAATTCAGATCACATAATTCACATTGCTGAAACAAAGGCTTCCTCGCTGTATTTGAAAATGTTCTCATACCATGTTTCTACTGTATCATTTCCACATATTTAGGAATGTTTAATTATTCACAAAACTGTATGAAAAGAAAAGACAAGTCTAAAAATTTACCGGTTAAAACATTTGGAGGAAGGATTACTGAAGTGTTGGTATGGATTTACTTTAGAGAGGCAACCCATGCATAGCCAGCAGAAGTACTGTCGACAGCTAGTGCAAGTCATTTTGTTGCATCCATCTTGTTTCTGTAAAGAAAACAAAATTGTCTACTCAAAAATATCAAGTACAATCAAGGCTCACTTCTTAACATAGACAGCAAGGACAATTATCACTAAAGCTGTCAGTTTTGATCCATCTTTTCTTCAAACTGAGGAGAAACTCTGGCATACAGATTTTGAGGCTGACCTATGTTTGTCGTGAGATTGATTATAAAAATTTTCCAGCAATTTACAGGTTAACAGTCATATAAATAATTTTGCCTTGACAACAGACTATGATCCTTTATCTCTTAATTTATACATTGTAGAGGTCAGTGCTCCAAGCACAAAATAATTTAACCATATAATCAACAAGGCTAGAGACTGGCAAATTTGCCTCTCTCATATTCTTGGATCTTTCAAAGGCGTTCAATACAGTTTCTCATCCACTTCTAACCAACTCTCAAACTGGACTCTCCTCCTCTTTACTTAATTGGCTCACCAGCTACCTATCAAACATATAAGCAGTCAGATGGAAATCCTCCTCTTATCTCTCCAGCTCTACCTGTGTGCCCCAGGGGTCTATATTAGCATCTTAATCAACTATTTACACTCATCACTCACTCATGGCTCTCTTGTTCAATACACGGATGATTCAGCTATCATATGCTCAGCTAACTCCACTCCCAGACTCCAATATTATACTTGACACACCTTCTCCTCCATAGAAAAGTGGCTTGGCAAAAATTACTTGCTACTTAACCCGAACAAAACAAAGATAATTGTCTTTACACCCAAGAAAAATACCATCTTTAACAAATATCTGCTCTGGCTTAGTGGTAATTCATGCAGTCTATTGTGTCAATGGTCTGGGGTTCGAGACTGGCACAGGTTTTAGGGGGTTGGGATGGTGGCCTAACAGTTAAGGTGTTTGCCTTACAAACACAAGGTGCAGAGTTTGAGTCTCACAAGGGATAATTGGCTAGGCTTACAATGGCTCACAAGAGCAGTTAGCCTTGTACTAACCTATATATATAAGACCAAATTACTAAACTTTCCCAGAGCAAAACGCCAATCGAACTAGTTTCCCATACTAAATTACTAGGGGTTAACAGATGAACACCTAAAATTTGACCTGCATGTTCAGCACGTCGACAAAACTCACTAAAAACTTGGCATACTGTACAGACACAAACTTTCTCAGCCCTTCTACTAAGGTACATATCTACTACCCTTACTAACTTATGGTGCTTCTTTACTCACCAACTTACTATATACCCTATAATTTGTTACAACAAAACTGCTATATTCACTAATAATGTCTATTATTACACCCCACCACTGCATAGTATTACAGTCTCTTAATTGCTCAAATTACCACACTAACTTCTACTTACAACAATCAACTGCACACAAGCCAGTATACAAACCTTCAGACTGTCCTGCCGTCTCCTCTCTTTTCAGCATCTACCTTCCCAAAAGATCACTTAGAATAAAAAATCAACATCTACTACAGAAACACAAACCAAAACTACCTGCACGCCAACCTCTATACTCTTATTCGGTTGCCAAGAACTAGAATGGTCATCCTTTAACAGCTAGATCTAACCAAAACCTTGTACCCTTTAAAACTTCATTACATAACTACTTCTCTTCCACATGGAGCTGTAACTGCTCCACACCTCCTAGTTTTTAATCCTGACCTCATCTACTCACATAGCTCCCCTCACGTCTTTATACTTACTATTCAATTGCCCTATTTTCTTCAATATGTAACACATGCCTGATTACCTTTTTCTGAAGCTTCGCCATATACCACATTCTAAGTTTCACCTTACAAGTTACAATTTCCCTGAATCTTCACCTCTAATTCCTAGCAACTATTATCTGCACACCAACTGTATTATGAGAATTTTCCTAAGTTGTTCATCTCATCTGCATAAGCTTTGTATGTATGTATATACATCTACATCTATACATATATGGATTCTTTCGTAGTTAACTTGTTTATAGGTAGGTACTAGGCTATCAGCCCTGGGGCCTATACAAGCCCAGCCAAAAAGGTACCCTGGCTTTTGCCACCCAAGAAAATTATTTTTCTGTGCCACTGTTGAGCAGAGCCACAGAGGTGATCCCTGGGGTGAATTTCCTATTTCCCATCCAATCATCAAGATTTTTCTTGAACAGTGCTAATGAGGAGCTTTGTTTGATATAGATAGGTAGTTTATTCCAGAGTATGGGAAGTCTCTGGGACAGGAATCTATCCCTCCCAGATGTTCTGTTTATTGTGGTGACAAGGTTTAGGTCCCTAGAGCGTGTAGCTCGAATGGATTGGGATTTCTTTAAGTGGAGCAAGTCCAACAGCTCTGGGTTTGACATAGCTTTGTATGTTAGGCAGAGACCACCTCTGAGCAGGCGATATGCGACGGAGTAAAGCTGGAGTTTTTTTGAGACGGTCTGTGTAGGGCATCTGTTTGAGGCCGGTAATCCTCTTTGTGAGGTATTTCTGCAGCCTTACCAGTTGATGTAGATGTCTTGTGAGGTACATATCAAAAGGGGCGTTGTATTCTATAATGGGTCTAATGAGTGATGAGTAGAGGGGAACAATGATCTCTATTTTCTGTATGAGAAACCTTTTGTGATGAGGTGTGCCACGTAGAAGGATTTCCTGACTACTGTGGCAATGTGATTATCAATGGAGAGACTACTGTCCACCTGGGTCCCAAGGTCTCTTATCACACTTTGGTGTTAAGTATACTACTGCCTATGTTGTAGTTCATGGGTACAGAGTTTTTACCAAAGGGGATGACAATGCACTTTTTGGCATTGAGCTTGAGGCCATGGCTTTGACACCAGGCATCTGTCTCAGTGAGGCCCTTTTGTAGGATGTCCGCATCATTAGGAGTTTCGATTATGGCTCCCAGTTTGCAGTCATCTGCCAACTTCATTAGCCAAAGACCTTCTGTGTTAGCCTGTACTTCACAGAAGTAGATACCAAACAGGAGAGGACCCAGGACTGAACCCTGTGGTACTCCACTTGTCACTGGTCTGATGTCGGATTTGGAGTCTGCTACTTTCACAGTGTGGGTTCTTTCAGTGAGCTAGTTGGCAACCCATTTTGTGACATAGGGATTTATACCTAGTTTAGTGAGTTTATCTAAAATTCCAGAGTGGGGGATGGTGTTGAAAGCCTTGGCAAGATCTAGACAGGCTGTGTGAACCACCTTACCCTTGTCTATGGCTTTGGTGACTGCTTCAAAAAAGTCCATCAGATTTAGGAGACATGATCTGCCTTTTACAAACCTAAACTGGGTGGGGGCCCAGAGTTTGGAGACTACCAATGTTTTTGTTTATAAGTTCCATGAGGATATGTAAATCCTTGAACTCAGTGGGCACGTTCCATGGCCTTGCAGACCCGGCTAGTCAGGCTAATGGGCCGGTAGTTCCCGGGGTCCATGGTGGCTCCCCCCTTGTGGAGTGAGATAACAGTCGCTGTGCACCAATCAGCATGAACAAAGCCTGAGGTGAGGCTATGATTGAACATGGTACTTGGGTGGGGTGCCAGTTCGTTCTGTAGTTCATGTAGGACACAGCCTGGGATGTTGTCTGGTCCCATGGATGCTGTGTTCTTGGCTTTGGAGAGTGTGGTTTTTTACCTGTGCAGCCGTGATTACAAGAATTTTGCATTCTTCCGGTATAGAAATGGGCTCTTTAGGGGGTGAAAGGGGGCTAAAGTTAGCACTGAACCTATCTGCCAGGATGTTGGCAATATCAGTTGGGTCTGTATATTTAGTGCCATTGTGCTGTAACTCAGAGCAGATCTGAGTGTTGCCATTGAGATTCTTGACATAGCTATAGAATGCCTTGTGGTTGTCTTTAGAATCACTGGCGATTTTGTTTTCATAACTAGCTTTGGAGGATTTTATCAGGGATCGCAGCTTCTTACTTAGGATGACGAGGGAGCTCCTCCACTCATGGGATTTTACTCTCTTTTGCAACAGTTTCTTCCTTCTGTTGTACAGTTTGTTTATGGCAGGGGATCACCAGATTGGCTTCCTTTTTTTGGAGGATAGCATCTTGGTTCTGTTTGGGATAGCATGATCCATGCACTCATGTAAGTGCTTATAAAGTGCAATTGTGTAGGATTCAGTAGTCGTAACTCATTGTCCATCTGCATGGGTGTCATGAAGTTCACCACTTCTGTCTTAAGCATAAAGTTGGCTTTGGAGAAACTGTTTACCATGGTTTCCTTAATTGGGGGTGGGGGCAGGATGTGGATATCTAGGGTAATTAGCTTATGGTTGGATCGGACCAATGAGGCGTTGACTTCAGTTGTGGAACACTGGTCACTCATGTTGGTAATGACTAGATCTAGGATATCGTTGTCCCTGGTGGGTGTGTGGATAAGTTGATCCAGGGCATTGGAGTTTATGAATTCCAGAAAACGTTGAGCGAAGGAGTTGGTACACGAGTAGTTTTCCCAGTTAATGGTGGGGTAGTTGAAATCGTCCATTATTAGGGTGTTTGATTGAACCCTAATATTTTCCAGTACATCAAGAAAAGAGTGGGAGTCCTGGGGCATGGTGGGTGATCTGTAGCAAGCTACAATTTGGATAGCAGTTTTGCCCAGAGTTAGTTGCACTTGGATAACCTTGGCTGCATTATGCCGAGCAACTAGCCTGGAGGTGTGGATATCCTTAATGAATATGGACACACCTCCGCCTTTGGTGTTTCGGTCCAAGTTACATGGCCGAAAAGTGTGGTATGTGTTACAGCCTGGTAGTGAAGGGGTGCTCTCTGGAGCCTTGAACCAGGTCTCAGTCACTGCACAGATATCGATGTTCTCCATTTTAAGGAGTGCCTTGAGTGAGTGCATTTTGAGATTTAGACTTCTAGCATTGAGTAGCATCATCCTCAGTTTTTGCTTGCCTGTTCCTGTTACAGTGGCAAATGTGTCATTTGAACCTTGCCTAAAAAAGGCACTATAGGGGCAGCAAAAACCTTAGCCAGTATCCGGAATCCCAGGGGTGACAGGTGCAGGCCATCTCTGGCAAAGCATCGTGGTCTGTCGACCATGTCATCCCAGGCAGACAGATACTGGATCCCTTTAGAATGGCACCAGAAGCTTAGCCAATTGTTGAAGTCAATCATTTTGTCCTTGCACTGCGGCATCATTCTGGATGATGGCAGAATGCTACTCAGGGCTAGGGTCATACCTGCCTGGGCTACAAGATCGGAGAGCTCTTCCATGTCTCTTTTCATGTAGTCCAGGGAGGTACGTCTCAGGTCACTCACACCAACATGGACAATGACAGAGTCATATTTGTACTTGTTGTGAAGACCTGTTATAACATACTTAACTACCTCACTTCATCTCAACTCCAAATACATATGCAACTGACTTGCACCTAGCTTCCTCTCGCTACCACATATACTACTCACTCAGTCTCCTCTCTTACTCCTCTATCTTCCCCTTCCATCCCATTAGCCCTTCTAGTTTGTTCCATCTTCATGTGGAGCTTCTGCTTTACATTTGCTTGAATTTAGTGCAATATTTGTATACAAGACTTATGTATACAAGTTTAGAACAGTATCTGTTTGAGCTTAGTACTATCTGTATATACATCCTACCTTTATTCCTAGCCTTTAGCTAGATATTGGTATATCTCTGTTCATTACTATGTTTCATACTGGATGTATAACTAATGTTTGCTGCAGTATGTATTATTATTTATTTACATTTGTTGACCGGGAATGTTCGACTGGATGCAGGTCAATTTCCAGCAGAGGCCCGGGGAGAAAAGCTCCACAAATTAAAATATTACAGACAGTTACAGATTGTAATATTTTAATTGCTAGGATTCTTAAAACAGTTACAGATGAAGAACATATTACATTCAGTAGATAACTAGCATCTGTTATTGTATGTATATTCAATTGTTCTTCATGTACTCTTACTCATTTATTGTTCTGTGGAGCTTTTCTCCCCGGGCCTCCACTGAAAAAAGACTGGTGACCAGTTGGAATTTCCCGGTAAACAAATTTAAATAAAATAAATAAATACTTAGCTTGTACAATTCATACAACCTAAACCCGTTCCTAGTCATCATGAAATTCATAATTTTATTATTTTATTTTATTTATTTATTTAAATTTGTTGACTGGGAGTGTCCGACTGGACGTGGGTCCATTTTCAGCGGAGGCCCGGGGAGAAAAGCTCCACAGTAAAATAAACAGACAGTAGTTACATTGGATTACATAGTGATTAACAATTTAACATAGAAATTACTTACAACATATGTACAGATGAAGAACATAGTACATCAGTAAACAACTAGAATATTATCCGTGAAGTGCATAACAGGCATTAACAAATGTAACAATGAGAAGTTCATGCTGTACAATAAGTACTAGGCTTATGAGCATCTGAGCTTGCCATCATCAAGGTAGTTAGTGGAGGTGAAAGAAAGGTAGCAGTTGGATGGGGTGGATGATATTAGAGTGGGAGTTGCAAGGGCATAGCCAGCATGTTTTTAGGTGCGCTTTTAATAAAGTTTTGAAGTTGGTGCATGATGGTACAGAGGTAATTGTGGGTGGGAGTGAGTTCCATAATTTGGCTATGGCACAAGAGAATAGTGCTTCACCAGCAGAGTTATTGGCTTTAGTGATCTGCAAGTGATTTTTGTTGCTGGATCTTAGTGGTCTGGTGGTGCGATAGGGTTGGAGTAGATTCTGGAGGGATGGGACATTTAGTGGATGGTTTACTAGTTTGTGGGCAAGTGAGAGTTGATACCAATGAAGGAGGCGAGGGAGTTCAAGCCAGCCCAGTTCAGCAAGTGAGAGACAGTGGTGACTACGGTAGGATGCCCCTGTGGCAAATTTTGCGATTTTGTTGTAGCAGGTCTCTAAGCTTGTTTAGATCACATTGCCTTAGGTTGGTATATACTGGAGAGGCATAAAGTAGGGTGGAGATAAGGTGGGAATTTGCTATTGAAATCTTTGCTGCTTTGGTGAGAATTTGTTTATTTCTGTATAATGCTCCTAGGTTTTGTGGACTTTTTTTATGGTCATGGATATGTGAATGTCAAATTTTAGTTTATTGTCTATTTCCACTCCTAGCAATTTGGTGTGTTCAGTTGGGTATATAGTGGTGTTGTCTTTTGCTGTGATGTTAAAGTGAGAGTTGTTTTGAGTATGTTTGCTGGGTTGGAAGATGAGTAGTTTAGTTTTGTTTGGGTTGAGTATTAATTGGGCATCGGATAACCATGTTTCAACAGAGGAAAAGGCTTCCTGTGTGACTTTTTGCAGTTTGGGTAGGGACTGGGCTGAGCAGATGATGGAAGAGTCATCTGCGTATTGGATGAGTGTGCCATGTTTGGTGGCAGAGGCTAGATTATTGGTGTAAACAGAGAAAGTAGGGGTCCAAGGATGGATCCTTGGGGAACCCCTATGGAGACAGGTAGTTGGGGAGATATGTCATTCTGCCATACAACGGATTGTTGGTGGTCAGACAGGTAACTCTGAAACCAGTTGGTGACTGATTGTGAGAAGGATAGGTTATTGAGGACAGAGATAAGTTGTTTGTGTGGGACCATGTCAAATGCTTTAGATAGGTCTAGGAAAGTAGCAGAGGAGAGATAGCCATTGTTTTTATGCTGAAGGATAGTGTTTGTAAAGGAGAGTAAGGCAGTGGTGGTGCTATGGTTTGGTCGGAAACCATGCTGAGTACTGGAAAGGAGGTTGTTAGTAAGGAGGTAGTGTGAGACCTGAGAGTGTATGCATCTCTCTAGTATTTTGGAGAGTGGAGAGAGAACAGCTATGGGGCAGTAATTGGTCAGTTCTGCAGAGGGTCCGCCTTTGTGTAGGGGAATTATATGTGAGACTTTCCACAATGTGGGAACGTAACTTTCTGACAGAGATCTGTTAATCAAGATGGATACTGGGTAGGCCAGAGCATCAGCTGCGATTTGTAGGTATTCACTTGGGAGGTTGTCTGCTGCTAATTTGGTGGGTTTAAGTTTAGTTAAGAGTTTATGTTGGAGGTAGGTACAGGAGAAAAAGAGAAGGCAGTGGGGAGATTACTAGTTGAAGGTGTGGGTTGGAGGAGGGGGTTGTGTTGTTTAGCTAGTGATAGTATGGTTTGGGTGAAGTGTGTGTTGAATGAGGTAGCAATATTTTCTGAGGAGTGAGGGATGTTAGGAGGAGGGGTACTGACTTTACCTGGGTGGAGGATGGAGTTTACGGAGGACCAGAATTGTTTGGGGCTGTGTTGTGAGGAGTCTAGGGCAGACTGGTAGTATTGGAATTTGTCCCGTTTTATTAGCTTTTTGACTCTATTGCGTAGTTCTAGGAATTTCTGTCTAGCTGCAGGGGTTTTGGTTTTGCGCCAGTGCGCCCAGACTTTATCCCTGTTTTTCATTTCTGACTTAGTGGTTTTCTGTAGCCATGGGGAGGGTTGTGCTTTGGTTCTGGAAAATCTTATGGGGGCATGGTAATTAAGGATGCTCAGGAAGGTAGTATTAAAAGATTCAACTGCGTCATCTAGACTGAGGTACTTTAGAGCATGCCAGTTACATTCTTTGAGGGATGAGATGAATGTGAGTGGGTTAAAGTTTATTTTTTTACGTATTTGACGATAGATGACAGGTTTAGCTTGGTACAGGTATTTGTTGAGTAGGAATGTTGGGGAGTGATCACTGAGGCTATCTGATAAGCAGCCTGTTATATATGACTGGGGGTTCTTACTGACTAGTATCCAATCCAGGGTAGAGTGCTTGCTGGAGTTTTTATTTATCCTTGTTGGTGACTGGACTAGTTGGGTGAAGCCATGAAGGTGTACATGATGGGTTGGATTGTTGCCAGAACAGGATTGCCAGTCAATATTGAAATCACCTAAGATGATAGTTTCTTGGGGGAGATGGTGGGTAAACCAGCTGAGGAGGTTTTCTAGTGGAGGGATGTTTTGGCCAGGTGGGAAGTAGCATCCAATTATGTTGACGGGTTTGTTTCGGTTAATTTTGAGGTTGGTATATATTATTTCTTCATTGCCTATTTGTGGAGCTGATGATTTTAAGATCTGGAGGTTTAGATGTTGTTTAAATATTATAGCTACACCACCTCCTTTTTTGTTTAGCCGGTCTACTCTTAGTATGCCATAACCTGTAGGGAGTATTTGCTCACTGGTAATGTGAGGTTTTAGCCAGGTTTCTGTCAGGACGATCTGGGGAGTATAAGTCTATGGTTGCATGGAGTTCATGGACTTTGTTGGATATACTTCTAATATTTAGGCTTAGTAGAAGGAAGTCACTTGGCTTTCTATTGGCTGTAATATGGGAGAAGTTGTGGTTTCTAGTCTGATTTTGAGGATTGGGGTTGGAGATGGTAGGGCCAGGGTTGGGGTGGATGTCTCCACTTAGGGCTAGTTTTGATATGCATGAGATTATTAGTTTTCTCAGTTTTTGAATGTGTTTGTTTATAAGGGAAATTTTATGATTGTTATCTGTGGGTAATAGGTATGGTGGGAGGGTTACTATGTTAAGTTGTAGGGATGCTTTACGTTTGAGTAATATAGTTGGTAGAATATGTGGGGGGTGCATAGGGATGGTTCTTGAGCTGGTGGGAGGGGAGCTGAGTACGGGTCAGACATCGGTGGTGGTGTGAGTAGTAGCACAGTGGTAGTGGTTGAGTGGGGGAATGATGGAGCTTTGGTAGGATGTTAGATATGCAAGGAGAGTGCATGCAGTGAGCAAAGGAAAGGTATGCTTGTACATGTCAGTTGAGGAGGTGTGATAGTAGAGGGAATATGGAGGAGGTAGTGTTGGGTTAGCGCTGTGGTTGGCTATTGGAAAGATGGGAGGGGTTTGAGTGCAATAAAGGTGGGACCACTGGGGGCTGGAGGGAATAGGGGGCAGGGCAGGGAGCGAAGCGGGTAGAGACCCTGTTAGGTTCTTGTAGGAGAGACTGGAAACAATCACAAAGCAAGACAAGTATGTGTTAAGAACAATCACAATTGACCAAGGACTGCTCTGAAACTGTAAGTCTTGTCTTAATTTCTCAGGTGGAAAACCAGGATAACCTTGTATCAGTAGGCTACTGTGGTATAGTTTAAATAAACAAACACACAGTATTGATCAGTTATGGATACTATTGGCTAACAGAAGGGAATATGAGAACGTGGAAGATGTGTGTGGTGGTGGTGGTGGGGGGGGGGGGCTGCTTACAGCCAAAGCACAGTGCTCTTCAGGGGAAAATGAAGATTGGCTCAAACAGTTAGACACATACTCAAAGTTAACTGTAGCTGTTTGCAGACAGTTCAGACCCGGACTGCACTTTTCTTATAGGAATGTTAAAGGTGGTACCGCAGTTGAATACTTAAGAGTGGTGTTAGGTCTAGAAAAGAATAGTAGAGAGAGGAGTAAGCACTTTTGAGATGGTAAATATATATTATAAAGATTATAAAAAACACACTGAGCAAATAGCTACCACATGCAGGACAATGTCCTGAAGCACTACTTAGTATATGCAGATACTGAGCCAATTGGAAGAACATTAGAAAACAAAAACCAGACAGTTATGTAGCCACAGATAAAAATATAGCAAGCAGCAATCTGTCGTGGTTCTCCAATGTGATTCTATCCACCAGTAACAGCACAAACCTATAGAAATAATTTAGACACTAGTATGAGCTGTCTACACACAACACTATTACATGAATAACATTAGTGAACAAGGTGCAGCTATGCAAATAGACCATACATACTATTATACTAGTAACAACTTAGTGCATGCCATAGTAACATCAAAAATAAAGCATAAAACATATTAGATGTCTAACACAATTCAACATAAACATATACAGTTGTAAAATGTCTAATACAATTCAACATGAATAGGCATTTACAGTTGTAAAACACTTACTGGAGAGACACTGAGCCTTCATGGGGCCTGTAGCACAGTGGATTGTAGTTTTACAAATGGTGCCTGCCACAGGTAATATTTATTAACTCTGGGATTGTCTTAAAGTAATAAACAGGGAAGGGGAGGGGAGAACAAGGGTGTGAGCAGGCAGTTCTTTGTACTGCTGCTAATGAGCCAAAGCAAGAAAAGTATGTGTTAAGAACAATCACATGTAAGTCTTGTCTTAATTTCTCAGGTGGAAAACCAGGATAACCTTGTATCAGTAGGTTACTGTGGTATAGTTTAAATAAGCAAACACACAGTATTGCTCAGTTATGGATACTATTGGCTAACAGAAGGGAATATGAGAAAGTGGAAGATGTGTGTGGTGGTGGTGGGGGGGGGGGGGGCTGCTTACAGCCAAAGCACAGTGCTCTCCAGGGGAAAAAGAAGATTGGCTCAAACAGTTAGACACATACTCAAAGTTAACTGTAGCTGTCTGCAGACAGTTCAGACCCGGACTGCACTTTTCTTATAGGAATGTTAAAGGTGGTCTTCTTTAAACACATCCTGAATAATAAATGGTTACAGACATTGCAAAAATATTTTAACTCAGTTCTGCTCATATAAAATGCATAAAATATTTATGAATTATGAAGAATCCCAAAAAGGCGACTGTACATGAAACATTTAATAGGCTAAATAAAGGGAAAATAGGTAATGCCTAATGCAAGATGCACACAGATTCTGTTTAATGGTAACATTCCTACAGTTAAAAGGATGAAAAACAGCAATGGTTCATGGTGTAACCAGAACCAATAAAGAAACTCTGCATGTATGGTGCACAACCTTTCACCTTGTTAAACTTATTAACATAATAAATATAAAAGGAAGACTTACAGCCAGTGACACCAAAATCTTCCAAGCAGATGGAAAAAGTCTGTTTTATACCCTAATGCTAATAGAGATAAAATAGAAAATGTCAAGTTGTTTGACAGTAGGCATCTTGAATATTTTTTTGTGCAACTGAAATATACACGGTTTACTGAAAAGCTGCACAAAGCAAATATTATGGGGCTCCTTCACATCCTGATTTAGAACCAGCTAGTGCCTGGCTACAACCCTGTGTTTTCAAACAGTTCCTCTTTCCTTTGCCCTGCATTTGTACACATTGCTGTAATTCTCACAGTCTTCCTTCTCAGTTTTACCTGCCATACCACCATTCTTCCTAATACATCTACAACTGCACTTAATACTTGCACATCCCATTTTAAGGGTACTGCTATTCTATAACATGCATCTTTTCCAAAGCTCCAAATAACGGTCTTCCCCATAAAAGCTCTCAAAGAACTCCTTGATGCTTTTGTACGAAGATCTAATATACCTTCATCCAATTTCCTACAAACCTCAAGCAATATAGTCTTCTTATTTCATTAATTATGCTATTCATATTCAATGAACTTTTAAAGATATTACCCCTTCCCCTTCATCACAGCGTTTTTACTGCTCCCTTTTAATTAACTTTTCTTTTCCTAACTCTATCCCCTACCATATTTTTTCCTTCTCCACTTACATCAATTCATTTTCCACAAAATTGTATTCAACCGCTTCATTACACATATACTGGCCCTACTTTTTGTACGAAATTTCCTTTATCATCGTCTGCATTTTCTGAATCCTTTCCTACTATATTTTCAGTTGGTTCACCCACTTGAGTGCTACAATCATCTATTCCTTCTTGTATGACACTTCCCTGTTCAATGACTTATGGGCATTCAACCAGAAATTACCTTTTACTTGACACTTTCTAGAATACACTTTGCAATTGTTTTACACTATGCCCTCTCTTTCCACATTATGCACACTACCTTTTGCCAATTTTTTTTAAATAAGCCTCAGAACTACAAAAAGCAGGTTTTTGGCTGCCCTTATATGTAATGTGACCTCTTTTACCATTATTCATAATCATGCTAGACACACAATAAACTTGCAATTATGCACACACAAATTCACAACTCCCAATCCATTTTTATTTCAAACACTAAGAAAAAGCAGAAATATCTCTCAAGTCAGTCTCTTCAATGTACTTAGTTTGGAAATGCACTGTAATGCTCTCATTTTTGTTTTTTAAATTTAAATTCAGTCCCTTAACAATCTGACCAGTAGTTTCTTTTGATATGTTGCCAAAGAATGTTCATTTGAATAGTTTGACTTTGCTTCAACATCGCATACCTCTCAACTGTACAGATTTTTGCAGAATGTCCAGATTTTTGCCTCATACTTTTGGTCAGTTTTTTTTTTTTTTTTTTAGGGCGGCCGAGGTGGTGCAGCGGTTAGTGTTGCCACCTCACAGCAAGAGGTTCTCCGGTTCGATTCTCGGCCAGGGTGCCTTCTGTGGGGAGTCCGCATGTCCTCCCTGTGGTCGCGTGGGTTTCATCCGGGTGCTCCGGTTTCCTCCCACATCCCAAAGACATGCTGTAGGTGGATTGGACACTCTAAATTGGCCCTAGGTGTGAGTTGAGTGTGTGTGCATGCCTTCTGTGGAAGGTTGGGCGCCGGGCTGGCAACGCGACACCATAAAGACTCCACTGCCAATCATAAGCAGACAGGTGATCCGCTGTGGTGACCCCTAACTGGGAAAAGCCGAAAGAAGAAGATGACTTTTGGTCAGTGTTTCATAAAATTGCGTTTTTTCTGGCAAATTAGTGGCAAATCATTAAAGATTGAACTTAGAGAATGATAGACATTCGAGTTTCAGATTTCATACACTCCAGAAAATTCATGCCAATGAAAAAAATTAGAAGTTATGTACTCACCATGACGTTCCATCTGAGTAGGTGTATTCATTTGTCTGCAACCTGTGGGTTATGGATCCGATATCGGATCCGAACCGGCATGGTTAACCAGCTATGGATCCAAGCTCTCAGCTCCTCCCCTCACCCATAATGCCCTGCTCTCCCTACATGACCTCAGATCGAGTTTGCCAACAGCATAAACACCCTGAAAAGGGTAACACAACATATGCAGGAAACTGAAAGGCCAGGGGGATAGGAGGGCGGGATGGTTGCAGACAAATGAATACACCTACTCAGATGGAACGTTATGGTGAGTACATAACTTCTAAATCTGAAGTAGGAGATTCATTTGTCTGCAACCTGTGGGACAGAGTCCCCAGCTACCTGAATCTTGGGCGGCCATCATGGAAGGATATTCCGGAGCACCGCGGAGCCAAAGGATGCTCTACCTCTAGATGTAAGATCCAACTTGTAGTGGGAAATAAAGGTATGAGATGAAGCCCACGTGGCTGCTGCACAAATATCATCTAGAGGAATCCTAGCCTTAAAGGCTGCCGAGGTAGAGACTGACCGGGTTGAATGGGCAAGTACACCCTCCGGTGCGGGCCTTCCCGAAGCTTGATAAACTAGTAAGATACATTGTGAAATCCAGCGAGATAATGAGACTTTGGAAATTGGCTTGCCCAAATTAAATTTACCAAAGGAAATGAACAACTGGTCGGATTGCCTATGACCAGCATTCCTGTTTAGATAAAATCTAAGTTGCCTGTGAACGTCTAAGGAGTGAAGCTTGTACTCACCTTTGTTTTGATATTTAGGGAAGAAAACAGGGAGGTTAATGGATTGATTAATGTTTGCTTCAGAAGCTACCTTAGGAAGAAAAGACGGGTTGGTCCTGAGGAAAACACGGTCCGGATGAAAGACCAAGTACGGAGGTTTAGCTGATAATGCTTGAAGCTCTGAGACTCTCTTGGCCGAAGTAATGGCTACTAAGAAGGCGGTCTTGAAAGATAAGAATTTCAGATCTACCGTAGCCGGTTCAAGGGGAGCGGTCAAGGCCTGAAGAACCAAGGAAAGGTCCCAAGGAGGAACCGCTTGCTTTATAGGGGGCCTGAGAAGAAAGGTACCTTTAAGGAAAATCTTACACAATTTGGCAGACATCAGTGGACTGGAGTCATGACCAATGTGATAATGAGAAATTGCTGCAAGTTGTACTTTGACCGTGGAACTGCTGGCACCATCATTAAAAAGAGTGGTTAAGTCAAGCACCAAAGGGAGAGGAACTGTGAAGGGGTTTAGGCCTTGCCGTTCCACCCACAAAGAGAACCGTTTCCACTTGCTACGGTAGACTTTCCTAGTGGATGGCTTATGAGCTGCCACCAGGATGGCCTTAACAGGGGACGAAATACCGGGAGTCCTGATCAGGAGTGGAACTGGAGCAGCCAAGCGGTCAGCTTGAGGTTGTCCAGGTTCGGAGGAGATAAGCGGGATGGATGAGAAATCAGATCCGGAATGGGATCTAGAATCTAAGGAGGATTCACTGAGTGAGACCTTAGGAAGGGGAACCAGATCTGTCGAGGCCAAAGGGAGCAATGAGGATCATTCTGCATCCCAACCGAGAGGCTTTCTGAAGAACTTGGAGCATCAGAGGCAAGGGGGATAAGCATAAAGAAGACCGGGTGGCCAAGCATGCACCAGAGCGTCTCGGGAACCTCCGGAGGAGGTATCAGGCGAAAAACTGTCGCATTTGGTGTTTGAGGGAGGCAAAAGATCGCAACAAGGAGTTCCCCACTGTGCGAAGATGCGTTCCGCTACCTGAGTATTGAGAGACCACTCGTAAGGGGTGAGAATGGTGCGACTGAGTTTGTCCGCCAGGATGTTGGACCGACCCGGAATATGCGTTGCTATGAGAAAGCGGTTGGTAGAGATTGCCCATTCCCACACTCTCATGGCTTCTCGACAAAGGGGGTAGGACCTGGTTCCTCCCTGTTTGTTGATATACCAGACAACCGACATGTTGTCCGATTGAATCGCAATTGTTCCCAAGGGAAGAAAGGCCTGAAGTGCTAGCAACGCTAAGAGCACCGCTCTCATCTCTAGGACATTGATATGCAGTAAGGTCTCTGAATCGTCCCACATGCCTTGGACCGTCCGGCCTGCAAAATGCCCCCCCCACCCGAGGCGGGAGGCATCCGTGGTCACCGTGGCGAGAGGCACAAAAGGGGCGGCCTCCGTGGAGATCTGGAGAGTGTAGCCACCACAGGAGGGACCGCCTGCACGCTTTGCTGATTGCAATGGGATGATGCATAGGAAGAGCAAGATACGACCACTGAACCACGAGTGTCCATTGAAGGATACGCATATTGAACCTGGCGAGAGGAAGAAGCGCAATCGCTGCCGCCATGGACCCTAGGGCCCTCAGGACCAACTCCGCCGGAACTGAGTTTGAGTGGAGAATGGCCCGCACCTGGAGGTGTAGGCTTTGCACTCTGTCCGCTGTGAGGAAGGCTCTCAATCTCCTCGTGTCTAACCTGGCACCTATAAAATCTATGAGCTGAGTGGGTGCTAGGTTGGATTTTTGTGTTTACCGTGATGCCCAGGCATGGAGCAAGATGGAGAAAGGAGTCTCGCGCCAAGAGAAGTAGATGCCTTGTTGGGGCGGTGAGAAGCCAGTCGTCCAGGTAAGGAAAGACCTGCACCCCCTGAAGCCTCAGGTGGGCCGCTACCACTGCTAATACTTTGGTGAACACCCTGGGGGCTGTGGTGAGACCAAAGGGAAGGACCCGGAATTGGTAGTGACTGGCTCCCAGCCGGAAACGGAGAAACCTCCTGGAGCGCCTGTCCATTAGTATGTGGTAGTACGCATCCTTGAGGTCTATGGAGCACATCCAGTGGTTTTCTCCCAGAAGGGGGAGAATAGACTGCAATGTAACCATTCGGAATTTCTCCTTGGGAACTACCAGGTTCAAAAGAGAAAGGTCTAAAATTGGTCTTAGTTCCCCCGTCTTTTTTGGCACTAAAAAGAACCTGGAGTAGAACTCTAATCCGATCTGGTCTGGGGGGACGGGCTGGATGGCTCTTTTCTTTAGCAGATGGCCAATTTCTGCCAAAGCGGCCTCCCACTGACCGGGTGGAACGTCGGGGAGGGACTTCAATTTTGGCAAGTGAAGAAAGGGGATACGGTATCCTCTGGATATGATCTGGAGAACCCAGCGGTCTGATGTTATGGACTCCCATGCCGCTAGGTGCCCCAAAAACCGCCCCCCGACTGCCCCCAGAGTGGAGCAGCCGGGCAACCCCTCAGGGCTGCTGCGCGGGCCGAGCCCCTCTGCCCCTAGGGCGGCGTCCTCCCTGTCCTCCTCTGCCACGGAAGGACTGGTTGTCCGGAGCAGGCTGGGATTGCTCCGACTTCCGGAACCACATCTTCTTCTGACCCTTTTGGTTCCTAGAATAGGGCCTCTGGGGTGCAGAGAAGCGGATTCCGACGGCAGACAGCGTCTTCCGTCCTTCGCTCTGGGTCAAAGTGTCGCGAACAGTTTTGCCAAAGAGGGCAGAACCATCGAAGGGCGTTCGCAAATGACGCCTTTGAAGGGCTCAGAGAATCCTGATGACAGAGCCAGGCCTGACGTCTAGTAACTAGGCCTGCCCCTGCGGCTCTAGCGGCACCTTCCGTAGCATGGGACAGTAGCCGCGATAGAGGTATTAGTGATGGACCTGAGAGTGGCCATGCGGGTGGAGTGCAGCACTTTGTCCTCCTCCGACATGGACTCTGGGGGAGATACAGCGTATTCTTTTATAAGATCGCACTGCATCCTAATCACATGTGCCAGGTAGTTCAGCGCCCTCATAGAGAAGGTCGCTGAACTAAACATCCGCTTCACAAGCGGTCCATCATCCGAGACTCCTTGCTCGGGGGATGGACTGAGGGACTCTCCTGAGCAAGTTCCCTCTTGGTGGCCGCCGCCATCAACATGGCATCTACCGGAGGCCCCTTACTCCAATGGGCACGGTCAGCCGGGGGACTGAGAATACGGTCGAGCCTTTTTGGGATTGGCTCCACGGTGTCCGGTTCCTTCCACGCCCTGGTGGTAATGAGGTCCACCAGGGGGTTGGCAGGAGGGGACACCCAAGAGGTAGACGGGCCCGCTTCAAATGCTTCCAAGAACACGGACTCGTCCGAGGAAGACTTGGGGCAGACCACCCCTTATGCGGAGCATTTCCATGACGCTCCAAATGAGACATCCTCGGGGTGATCTTGGGAGCCTTCCCTTCCTCCAAATCCGTGTCTGTGAGAGACTCAGTGGAGTCAATGTGCCTCCTTTTGCACGTATGTTTGCGGGGAATATCCTCCGGGGGTCTGTCAGAGGACTCCTCGCAAACAGTGACCTGTTCCAGGGGAACAGCTTGGGGCAAAGGAGCGGGCTGTCCCAAGGGCGGATGGTGGAAGCCTGACCCAGTGCAGATGGAGCGGGACGGAGCCGAAGCAAGTGCCGGGGGTCAGGAGACCCTCAACAGGGCCCTCTCCACCACATCAAAAGCCGAAGGGGAGCCGACCTCGACCAAAGGATCTGACAATCTGCTACCCCTCGGATCCGAGGAGTGGATCGGAGCCGGCGCCCGGCGCTCTGATCCGGGACAGTGCGCTCCGACAGACGGGCGCCGAAGGAGCACTGATCCCCGGATCCAAAGCTCGGATCCAGGCTCCGAGGTCGGATCCGGCACTCGAGGGCAGGGTCGGATCCGGCAAGTACCATCGGCGCCACCCACCTCCGGCTCCGAAGCTGCTCGGCTCAACTGCTCCGAACCCGGGTAGCGGGTCGGAGAAGGAGCAATTGGCTTAAAGAAAGGGGTCGAGCTCCCCCCCAGAGGGGAGGGAGGCAAGAGCACTCCCATCTGCATCTGGGCCTGGATGAACCTCCTCATCATCCGGTCCAGATCAGCGTCCGACAGGCTATAGGTCGATCTCGACGAGGCTATCGAGGTAGGCCTAGAGTGCCTCCTGGGCAGCCTCGACGGAGATCGGGTCTCCTCCTCCTCAGGTCCTGGTGAAAAACACACAGGAGACCGGAGCCGAGGAGGGGGAGAACCAGCAGACAAGGAGGCCGGAGGAGAAGCCCGCTTGGCTGGCGGGGCCGAAACAGAGGTCTCGGCCCACCGCTTATGGTGCTTCTCCCTCCGGTCCTTCTTTCTAGCTTCCCTCTCCTCCGAACCACTACAGGGAGGTTGAGTCCCAGGAGGAGGAGGGGGAGCTGGAGAGGAGACAACCGTAGAAACGGTTACCCCCGAAGGAGCGGAGGCCGGAGCAGAGTCCGGTGGCAAAAGACCCACCAAGACAAGCTTGGACCTCCGCTCCTTCAATGCCCTGGGGTTGAACCCTGCACAAATGGAACATCCAGAAGTGAGGTATTCAACCCCAAGGCATCTAACGCACCGAGTGTGGCCATCAGCCGGGGAAAGCTTATGGCCACACTCGGAGCACTTAGAGAACACAGCTTTGGGTTGTTCAGACATCCCAAAGTACCCAAAAAAAAGTTACTTAAACTAAGGGTAAAAGCAAAAGTAACTAAAGCACACAACAGGCAGGCCCAAACACACACTACGCTACCAGCGAGGGGAGGGAAAAGTAAAATTAAACTTAAAACACTAGAAAGTATAATTAAGTAATAGGGAAACCTAAACTTTCACACAACTTTCACACAAAAATACAAAATGTAACACTCTAAACACTAGAAAAATGCACTTAGCTGAAGAGCTTAGGAACACAAAACTGGTCACCAGCGCGGCAAACAAGATCTGAGGTCATGTAGGGAGAGCAGGGCATTATGGGTGAGGGGAGGAGCTGAGAGCTTGGATCCATAGCTGGTTAACCATGCCGGTTCGGATCCGATATCGGATCCATAACCCACAGGTTGCAGACAAATGAATCTCCTACTTCAGATCTGTTGTTCTATCAACTTTCTAAGTTAAGAGCAATATTTAAAAACTGTCCCTATTTTTGGGCCTTTGTCCCACTTTTATGGCTTTGTCCAGATGTCTTCCTCTAACGGAAACCAATACAGATTTACATACCCGATCAGTCGAGGCCCGGGTTAACAACGACCGCCACCAGTACTGTTAGCTGACAGGGTGCTGGCAGAAATTGGGCTACTGTTGGCCGAAGGAGATGGGGAATGCATGCCCAAAGGCAGGAAGAGAGGAGAAAGGTTAGGAGTGTGGTAGTGAGGGTAGGAACTTTGAATGTTGGCAGCATGACTGGTATAGGGAGACAGCTAGCTGATATGATGGACAGAAGGAAGTTTGATATATTGTGTGTACAAGTGACCAGGTGGAAGGGAAGTAAGGCCAGGTGTATTGGAGGTGGGTTCAAATTGTTCTATCATGGTGTGGATGGGAGGAGAAATGGGGTAGGGGTTATCCTGAAGGAACGGTATATCAAGAGTGTTTTAGAGGTGAAGAGAGTGTCGGATAGAGTAATGTGTATGAAGCTAGAAATTGATGGTGTAATGATGAATGTTGTTAGTGCATATGCTCCACAAGTTGGGTGCGTGATGGATGAGAAAGAAAAATTTTGGAGCAAGTTGGATGAAGTGGCAATGACTGTACCCAAGAGTGAGAGAGTGGTGATCAGAGAAGATTTCAATGGGCATGTTGGTGAAGGGAACAGAGGAGATGAGGAAGTGATGGGTAAGTATGGTGTTAAGGAAAGGAATGCAGAAGGTTAAATGTTAATGGATTTTGCAAAAAGGATGGACATGGCTGTAGTGAATACGTATTTTAACAAGAGGGAGGAGCATTGGGAGACATACATGAGTGGAGGAAGATGCACACAAGTGGATTATATCCTATGCAGGAGGGCCAGTTTGAAGGAGATTGGAGACTGTAAAGTGGTGACGGGGGAAACTGTAGTTAGGCAGCATAGAATGGTGGTCTGTAGATTGACATTGATGATCAAGAAGAGGAGGAGGAGTGTGAGGGCAGCACCAAGGATCAAATGGTGGAAAATGAAAAAGGGTGACTGTGAGGTGGAGTTCAGGGAAGAGTTAAGACAGGCGCTGAGTGGCAGTGAAGTGTTACCGAATAGCTGGGTAACTACAGCACAGCTAGTAAGAGACACTGCTAGAAAGGTGCTAGGTGTGACATGTGGACAGAGGAAGGAGGACAAGGAGACCTGGTGGTGGAATGAAGTAGTACAGGAGAGTATAAGGAGAAATGTTGGCGAAGAAGTGGGATTGTCAGAGAGATGAAGAAAGTAGACAGGAGTATAAGGAGATGAAGTGCATGGTAACGAGAGAGGTGGTAAAGGCTAAGGATAAGGCGTATAGAGAGTTGTATGAAAGGTTGGACACTAAGGAGGGGGAAAAGGACCTGTACCGATTGGCTAGACAGAGGGACCGAGCTAGGAAAGAGGGAAATGTACTCACTAGCGAGGAGAATGTGTTGAACAGATGGAAGAAGTACTTTGAGGGGCTGATGAATGAAGAGAATGAGAGAGAGAAGGCTGGATGATGTGGGGATAGTGAATCAGGAAGTGCAATGGATTAGCAAGGTGGAAGTAAGGATAGCTATGAAGAGGATGAAGAATGGAAAGGCTGTTGGTCCAGATGACATACCTGTGGAAGCTTGGAGGTGTTTAGGAGAAATGGCAGTGGAATTTTTAACCAGATTGTTTAATGAAATCTTGGAAAGTGAAAGGATGCCTGAGAAATGGAGAAAAAGTGTTTTGGTACCGATTGTTAAGAATAAGGGTGTTGTGCAGAGCTGTAACTACAGAGGGATAAAAATGATCAGTCACAGCATGAAATTATGGGAAAGGGTAGTGGAAGCTAGGTTAAGAAGGGAGGTGATAATTAGTGATCAGCAGTATGGTTTCATGCCAGGAAAGAGCACTACAGATGCGATGTTTGCTCTGAGAGTGTTGATGGAGAAGTACAGAGAAGGTCAGAAGGAGTTGCATTGTGTCTTTGTGGACTTAGAGAAAGCATATGACAGGGTGCCTAGAGAGGAGTTGTGGTATTGTATGAGGAAGTCGGGAGTGTCAGAGAAGTATGTAACAGTGGTACAGGATACGTACAAGGGTAGTGTGACAGCAGTGAGATCTGCAGTGGGAGTGACAGATGCGTTTAAGGTGGAGGTGGGATTACATCAAGGATCAGCTCTAATCCCTTTCTTATTTGCACTGGTGATGGACAGGTTGACAGATGAGATCAGACAGGAGTCCCAGTGGACTATGATGTTTGCAGATGAAATTGTGATATGTAGTGAGAGTAGGTAGCGTTGTCGCCTCACAGACGTTGCACGTTCTATTCTCAGTTAGAGCGTCTTCTGTGTGTCGACATGTGTGAATGGGCATTCATTCGATGACGGTTGTGCGTTAGGCCCGGCAAGCCAGCATGTAAAAATCTACTGCCAATCATTAGCGGGCCGGAGTTCTGCTGTGGCGACCCCTAACCGGGAAAAGCTGAAAGAGACAAAAAAAAGTGAGAGTAGGGAACAAGTTGAGGAGACCCTGGAGAGGTGGAGATATGCTCTAGAGAGGAGAGGAATGAAGGTCAGCCGGACTAAGATGGAATATATGTGTGTGAATGAAAGGGAGGATAGAAGAATGGTGAGGATGCACGGAGTAGAGTTGGTGAAGGTGGATGAGTTTAAATACTTGGGATCAACAGTTCAGAGTAATGGCAAGTGTGGAAGAGAGGTGAAGGAGAGTACAGGCAAGATGGAATGGGTGGAGAAGAGCGTCAGGAGTGATTTGTGACAGACGAGTACCAGTAAGAGTGAAAGGAAAGGTCTACAAAAGGGTAGTGAGACAGTACAGTTGTGTACACTTACCATAAATGTGGATGTTCGAGTGTATTTACTGTTGCAGTCATTACATTTGGGTAATCTACTTGCAGGTTGCCCTCAGTCGGCCTGATAACAAAGTCTTAGGTCCTGCGTCGGTTGCTGTCCCTTCTTCCATGACGTCAGGTTGTCAGGGGTATAAAACATGCAGCTGACGCCATTACATCAGTTTTTCTTGCCCCAGATGTCAGGTGCCCCACTAATAGGGAGCAATTAAACATAAAAATACAAAGGTATACCTCCAACAAAAAAGCAAATACACCAAAAAGGCTTTTAAGCATAGTAAAGGAACGCAGAGGTATAGCCAAAATAAGTTAAGGGGAGGGTAACCAGGACTGCAACAGTGAATATACTCTAACATCTAAATTTATGTTAAGTGTACACAACTGTACTATTGTTCTTCGTGTTTCACTGTTGCAGCCATTACATTTGGGTAGATTCCCAAAGCTATGGTTGGGAGGAGGAATTTAGATAGCATTAGGAGCAGCTAGAAGGCCCTGCAAGATTGCAGTGGCAAAACCAGCTCTGGATTTAGAGAAAACTGGCAAATGGTAATGCTTGGTGAAAGTATGTACAGAACTCCAGGTAGCAGCTTCTAGGATGTCCGTGGTAGGAACGCCTCTTAGAAAGGCTGTAGAAGATGCAGCCCTGGTAGAGTGAGGTCTGATCCCCTGGGGGATAGGTTTTCCATGGTGCTTGTAGCAGAAATGAATGCGATGGCTTATCCATTTAGAAATGGTTTGTTTTGAAATAGCCTTCCCCTCTGCCCCTGCAGCAAATGCTACCAGCAAATGCTACCAGCAGTTGTACAGATTTTCTTTGAGGTTTTGTCCTGTCCAAATAGAATCTAAGTTGTCTGTGCACATCCAAGGAATGCAGAATCCATTCCCCTTTGTTCTGTGGCTTGGGAAAGAAGGTTGGCAAATGAATGTACTGATTTAGAGCCACACTGGATACCACCTTGGGCATGGAGGATGGATTGGGTCCTGAGTGATACCCTGTCCGCATGAAAGAAGATGAAAGGCTTCACTGCCATAAGGGCCTGTAATTCAGATATCCTTCTAGCTGAAGTGATTGCTAACAGGAAAGCTGTTTTCCAAGAAAGAAATTTTAAGTCTGCAGTAGCAGCTGACTCGAAAGGAGGGAGAGTGAGTTTCTCCAATACAAAGTTAAGGTCCCAGGCTGGGGTTGGAGCTCTCCTGGGTGGTCTCAAATTTTTAGCCCCTCTGAGGTACTGCTTGAGCAGTGGATGAGAGAAGAGGGGAGGTTCTGTGTTATAATGAACTGAAATGGCTGAGGCGTGGATTTTAATGGAAGAAAAAGACAGGCCCTTGTGAAGCATCTCAGTTAAGTATTGTAAAATCTGAAGTAAATTGGGCGCTGCTGTGCTCATCCCTTGAGTGTGGTTCCAGGCACAGAATGTTTTCCATTTTTCAGCATAAGATTTTCTAGTACTAGGCCTCCTTGCCTCTAAGATGACATCCATCACAGGTTTACTGAGGGATGGTAAGTTAGAATTTAAGTAATTAGCCAGGCTGCAAGGTTCAGTGTTGGAAACTGAGGGTGCAGAATCTGGTTCTCCTGCTGAGACAGCAGGGAAGGAGTCTGAGGCAGGTGCCATGGAGATAACCGTGACAAACTGCACAGGAGAGGGAACCAGTGTTGGCGCGTCCAGTCTGGAGCAATCAAAATCATCCTTGGTTTGTCCTGTTTGACTTTTAGTAGTACTTTGGAGAGCAGAGGCAGCGGGGGGAAGGCATAGACTGATAGGTTTTTCCAGCTGAAGGACAGAGCATCCACTTTCCAGGCTTGTTTGTGGGGAGTCCTTGTGCAAAACTTGTCCAATTGGTAGTTCTGGGGGGAGGCAAACAGGTCTATATCCGGGCTCCCACATTTGCTTGTCAACAAGCTGAAAATCCTTGGTTCCAGTTTCCACTCATGTGGGTCCATAAGGTTTCTGCTTAGTCCGTCTGCCAGTGTATTTAACTTTCCTGGCAGGAATTGAGCTTGTAGGTGCACTTGGTAGCTCAAGGCTGTGTTCCACAATGCCATGGCTAGTCTGCAGAGGGGCTAAGAATGTGTACCCCCCTGCTTGTTTATGTACCACATGACCGTGGTGTTGTCCGTCTTTACCATTAGTTGTCCTGGAAGAATGTAGTCCTTGAAGGCTGTCAGAGCATTCTGTACAGCTAGCATTTTTTTGATTGACATGCAAGTGAATCTGACTTGGGTTTCATTTGCCCTGAATGCACTTCCCTGCCAGGTGAGCCCCTCATGCATAGTCTGACGCGTCTGTCAGGGTTTGGGTGGTAGGGGGATGGTGTGAAAGGTAGTCCCTTGTTTTGGTGGCAGGCCTCTGCCCACCAAAGGAACTCTAGGTGTAGGCAAAGTATGACAGGAATCATTGTTTCTAGGCTGTGAGAATGTTGACGCCATAGGCTTTTTAGATACCACTGTAGTTTCCTCATATGCAGTCTTGCATATGGAATTAGAAGAATGCAGGAGGCCATGAACCCAAAGGCTTGCAGTATTTGTCTTGCAGATAGCAGGGTTTTTGTGGCCACTTGTTTGAATTGGTTGTCAAATGAGTTTGCTTTTCTGGCGTGGGGTAAGTCATCTGGGAAGTTGTATTCAAGCTTGCTCCCAGGAATGTAATTTGTTGACAGGGTACCAGTTGTGATTTCTTTTTGTTTATGGTGTACCCTAGACAAGTTAGAACCCTTTTTACAAACACCAGATGATTAAAAAGTGTGTCCTGGCTTTCTGCCTGAATTAGACAATCTCCAGATATGGGTATATTTGAATACTTCTTTGCCTGCAAAATGCAATCACTGGAGCTAAGCACTTTGTTAATACCCTGGGCGCAGTAGATAAGCCAAACGGCAATGCAGAGAACTGACCATGCGTGTAGCCTGCTTTGAAGCATAGGTATTTTCTGCAAGATTCTCTGATTGGGAAGTGCAGGTATGCTTCTTTTAGATCTAGTGTTGCCAACCAGGCATCTTTGCCTAGTATAGGAAGTAACTGGTGTAGCGTCAGCATCTTGAATTTTGGAATCTCCAGAAAGGTGTTTAGAGTAGACAGGTCCAGGATAGGATGTCATGAATTGTCTTTTCTGGGTACCAGGAAAAGTCTTGAGTAGAAACCTTGTCCCTTTTCCTCTTCTGGTACCAGATGAACAGCGCCCATGCTTAAGAGAGAAAGTACTTGTTTTTGGACCTATGCCCACTGATTTGGGGTTGGGTCCGACCATCCGCTTGGTGTTGGTAACATGTGGAAGTGAAATCTGTATCCCTGGGACACTATTTAAAACCCATTTGTCCTGTGTGATGGGTTCCCGATTCCTTGCATGAAGAGCAATCTTTCCCCCCAAAGGGGCAGTCAGTTGATAAGTGTTTGGAAATTTTAAAAGGAAGTCATTGAGACAGTTTACCATAGGGGGAGTCTCATTATTCCCAGATTTGGAAGTGGAGGCCCCCCCCACTCCTTAGTTCTGTGTGTCCCCTGGGACTGAAACCTGTCTGGGTTTGGCTTGAGAAGAGAAGGAAGGGGGCTGGAAAGGACCAGTTCTTAGAAGGCCGGTGTCTACTAAATCTAGGAGGCAGTACTTGTAAAAAATCTAACAGTTTACATAGATTTAGCTTTATCGTCCATCTTTTTAAGAACTTCTTCAGCCTTGTTGCCAAACAGGCGACCCTGATTTAAAGGAGCATCCAACAATTTAGCTTTAAAATGATCAGGCAAAGGTTGCTCCTTAAGTCAAGCATGCCTTCTAAGCACAGACCCAGTAACAGCAGCCCTGCAAGATGCCTCTAAAGAATCAAAACCACATTCCAAAGTATGTTTTCCAACTTGTTCAGCAGAATGCATTAAATCCTGTAAATCTATTTTCCACACAGTCAGGAATCAGCATCATTTTCTGTTTAAGTAGTCCAATAACATGTTTCTGATATTTTAACATATGAAATTGGCAGTTTAAAGCTCTAATTGCCAAGGTTGCTGAAGCATAAACATTTTTACATCATCTATCCAGCGCCCTGGAGTCTCTATCAGAAGGGGTAGGAATTTTAGCAGTAGAAGCCTTAATCCCCTTGGGTCCCTGTGAAATAGTCTCTGGATCTGCAATAGGATTTTTGAAAAGGAACTTATGGGACTCAGGGACCCTGTAGTATCTGTTGGGTTTACTGGGAGCAGGAGGCAGGTAATTGGGGGCCAAACTGGATTCCGAGAAAGCATCATCAACAATGTCTAGCACAGGAGGAATAGCCAAAGGCCTATGCTGAGGTAGGAGAAGAAAATCCCGAAGCCTCTTTTTTGAATCAGAAAATTCCTGGCTTTCCCAGTGAAAATGCTCCCTCAGAGTATGTAAGGTTTCCCCAAAAGAAAAATCATCAGAAGGGGAAGCAGAGGGAACAGAGTCCTCTGAATCAGAATCCTCATAAGTAGGTATGGAAAAATCCAGGTCATCAGAAGAGTCAGAAAAAACAGAATCCTGATCAGAGGATTCATAATCAAGCTCAGCCCTAGTCCTCTTAGAGGGTGGGGGTTGACTACATCTGATTAGAGTTATTAAATCTTCAGCCATTTTTATAATTTTTTTGTTTAGTCACAGAGGCCTGGGCATCGGTGGTTTTTTAGACATGGATCGATATTTAGGCCTTATTAAAGGAGAAGGCATCGATTTAATATGCAAGACCGTAGGCCTGAATATACCCTCAGAAGCCGGTGCCTGCACAGCAGCTCCGGACCCATCCAAGGTAGAGACATCTGCAGATTCCATAGGTGAAGTATCTTGCAGTATACCGGACTCCGAATGGGTCTCAGTAGAGGCCTGCGAATCAGAAGTAGCGGTATCAGGGGCTACGAAAGCCCCTCATTGAGTACTGGCGACTGGCTTAGGAGAAGCGTCGTCAGTAGTTTTGGACTTCAGTGGCCTGTCTCTCTCTTTATCTTTGCGTTTTTTCGGAATTCCAGTAGTTGGCTGGCTAACCGATGTCATTTCTGGATAATTAAACCAAGAACCGAAATATTTAGAGGCAAAAATATACAGACGATGGATAGTGTGCTGATTAAATAAAGCACAAAACCGACAAGGTACGTCGTGGTCAGGGCCTAGGCAAGGAATACAGTACGAATGAAAATCTTTAATAGGTATTTGCTTTCTACAAGTAATGCAATTATTAACTTTGACTGACATCAGGAAGGAGCAAGAAAAAGTATCCCCAACATGGTACTTAGCTTTTAGTTGAAGACTTTGGTTCTGAAACTCGAAAACGAAAATTTCAGGAGTCGGCTGACCAGCACTTGCGAACTGCTACTGCTTCGGGCACCGCACGGCAAGAAAGACTGATGTAATGGCGGCAGCTGCATGTTTTATACACCTGACAACCTGATGTCATGGAGGAAGGGACAGCAACCGACACAGGACCAAAGACTTTGTTAATCAGGCCAACTAAGGGCAACCTGCAAGCAGATTACCCAAATGTAACGACTGCAAAAGTGAAACACGAAGAACATCAGCTATGTTATATGGTTTGGAGACAGTGGCATTGACAAAAAGGCAGGAGTCAGAGCTGGATGTGGCAGAGTTAAAGATGTTAAGATTTGCACTCGGTGTGACGAGGGTAGACAGGATTAGGAATAAGATTTTTTTAGAGGGTCAGCCCAGGTTGGACAGTTTGGAGACAAAGCCAGAGAGGCGAGATTGTGCTGGTTTGGACATGTGCTGAGGAGGAATGCTGGGTATATTGGGAAAAGGATGCTAAGGATGAAGCTGCCAGGTAAGAGGAAGGCCTAAGATAAGGTTTATGGATGTGGTTAGAGAGGACATGCAGGTGGTTGGTGTGACAGAGCAAGATGCAGTGAACAGCAAAAAATGGAAACAGGTGACCTGCTGTAGTGACCCCTAATCGGGTACAACAACCCTCACACCTTTATTATTTAATCTCAAAGTGATAACACATTTGGCACTTGTCAGTCAGTTCACCTTTTGATATCTACACTTCTGGTAAGTCCTTTAATCTTTCTTTTCTGACTACTAATCTTTGCAAACCTCTACTTGCCACTACTGCTTCTCTTTAAAATGTTTGTCTCTCGAATAACTGAAACATTCTATCCATGACAGCCTGCACCTTCTGCAACACTTGCCATTACAGTTTTCTTGCAAGCCCATACAGGCCAGGCCTTAACATTGCCTCTGGTTGCGGATGTTATCTTCCTAGTAACCTGCGACACTGGCAAACTTCAGTCTTCTTTCTTATTATCAATGTTGCTTCCCTCAACAATCTTACTTCAAGAAACATCCAGCCCTTTAGGTGGCTCATATTGCTCAACATTTTAATTAGCTCTGCATTATACAAGCTACCATCAGCAACATCTGTTTTAACAACTTCAAGACTGTGTAAATCAAACAGTCCCTTATCTCATCCACATCATTGACTTCTACCTACTCCGGCCTCTCTCAGTTTCTGATTATAGCCACACTATAGCCCACCCACAGGAAGAGGGTCAAACTAGTAAAAGAATTTCTCAGCTGCCCTGGTCAAATTTTCCCTCGTCGGTATGCATACTGCCTTGGTTCTCCTCTGAAGAGAGACCACTCCCCTAGTGGAAATACAGTCAACAAAGAAAAAAAATAAAAAAATGGGGGAAAAGCCAGAATAAAAGCTGTGGTTCCACATATATGAAAAATAAATAACTTGGTATGCCAAACAGACAACCAGATTTTGATAGATGCAATGAACATACCACATAACATACCACAAATGCGTATAAAGGTGACAATGTCAGGACTTCTAGTCAAACAGTATCAGTGTTGTGCTAGTTACTTATAAAAGTAATATGTTACTACTATTAGTTACTTTTACGTGAAAGTAATACATTACTATTACTTTTCTAAAAAAAGTAATATATTACTATTACTAGTTACTAACTAAAGTAACTAATTACTGTTGAGTTACTTTTACATAAGTCTATGTCTTTCGGCTTTTCCCGGTTAGGGGTTGCCACAGCAGAACTCCGGTCCGCTAATGATTGGCAAGTATAGTTTATCAATTCTAGTATTCATATTTTCTCACACGGTACTTGTGTGTGAGGAATACACGCTTACTACACATGAACAGTGTATTAAAGTTGTATACAGTGTTACAATAATGATGAATAGCATTTTACAGTTTACAAAGTCCCACAGACTAGTCTTTATAGTCAGAGAGTCACAATTTAATACTTAAAGTACACATGGCCAGCAACACAAGATCCATAAGTTACAACGCATCTAATTTTCAGCAACATACATTAGAATAACCAGCTAAAACTAATGCTGAGGATGCAAAAATGCTTGCAGAAAATGTCATATAGGTCTAACAAGACTGTTAACCCAACAAAGTCAAACAAAATATCACTTTATATAACTATTCACAATGACTGCACATCTCTTTTGGCTCAGAGCAACTTTTCAAAGTGTTTGTCAGGGAGTCTATTTCTTGCAGTCAGCAGTTGTCCGCCAAGCCTGAATTGGCATTCAACCGGTGCACTAGATGGCAGAGCTGTATTAGTGTTTAGAAATTCTTGACTACAGAGTAACTGTTGAGAGAAGATATTTCTCTGGAAAGGTCAGCCAGATTCATGTCCTTCTGAGAAGATATGCTGACATTGGCTGGTGTCAAATCTTTGAAGCTGAAGAAGCTGTCTTTGGCAGTTAATACAGAAGCTTTAGATGACCCACATGCAGGTTCATTCACTTTCTGTATGGCTTGAAGGAGCAGAGCCTTGCCTCTGAGCTTCTGCTTTTCGCTGTCCATCCATCGCAAACGGAACTGCGGACGCACTATGCTAACCAGAATGAGCTCTTCACACTCCAGAAGGTGATTGAATTGAGCCTCAATGTCTTTAAGAGCATCATCTGGTGGCACAACAAGCTTCACAGACTCTCTGACTTCAGATAACTTGTTTTTCATGCACGTAATGGTGGGGATCAGGATTCCCACGGAGCTTTTCAGCTCTGACTGCAGGATGTCCAGAGCCATTGCCAAGAGCTGAATTGCTTGCACAAACTCCGCAACAAAGTTAATTTCACAGGCCTGAAGATGGTAATTCCAATCTGTTCACATATCTCATTCAGCGAACCTTCACTCCGAGTTGCAATGAGGTGAATTCTCTCCATTGCATAGAAAGTGGCATTTCATTGCGTCATACTGGGAATAATCAATGCCAGATCACACTTATTTCGAACCACCTCAGCAGCTTGGGTGCTGTGACTAGACTTGTTCCAAGCAGCATAGCATTTGGCCATGGGGCTTCGCATGATTTTTTATACTGTGCATCATTACAAGCAGATTCAGCATTGGGCATGGCAAACATCTCAGTTGGGGAGGCAGTGAATAGGTCTTCTCGCTTTGCCCCTGACTTACTCAGCACAGCTGTGACACTATTGTAAATCACTTCACCATCATCATCCTCATCTTGGGACAGAATGCATGTAGTCTCAGATCTCTCTCATTCCAAGATAACGATGAAAACCTTTACAAAATTGCTGCCATTGTTAGTAATTGTTGCACACACCTTTTGATCTATCTTGTACTTGATGTGAATGCTCTCAAGAGTTGATGCCATGAGATCGTATGCATGCCTCCCTTGTAATCTGCAGCATGATAAAGCAGCTGAGTCTCTTTGAAGTGTGTCACAGTCAATCTAATGGGAGGTGATGCCAAAGCAACTATGATTCTGATGGGTCCAAATGTCAGCCATAGTGCAATCAGTTGAAATGCTTGCTAAGGTTTCCATCAGATTCTCTTTCATATCACTGAACTGTTTTCTCCACTCGTTCTAGAGTTTTCCTGCTCATGACCACCTTTCCTGGCTGCAGGCCAGTTACAAGGCTGATGAAGGAGGACTGCTCGACAATGCTGAAACACTGCATGTCATTCACCACGAAGTCAATGATCAAACTATCCACCTTGGACTGTGTGACATGACTAAAACCAATGACTGCTGCAAGATATCTGTGTCAATGATTTCTTGTCCAACTTGTCAGCATCTGAATCATCTGCTTTCCTCTTCAGAGTATTTAGCTTTCCATTTACAATAGGATGCGATATCTGGCTTCTTTGTCAGTGGACATAGAAAAAACATTATATTGTTT
>NC_056733.1:1442202106-1442279606 GCF_019279795.1 Protopterus annectens
CCTTTTTTGATTTCACCATGGCATTTAATATCATACAACATGCAAATATAGTAAACTGAATTAACTCAAATTGACAAATATGTGGTAGGTGGGCAGCCACCTGGCTTACAGACAGGGTGTTACATTGGTGGGGGGGATACATCCTTTGAGAACATGAAGGTGATAAATGAAGGTGATAAATGGAGCCCCTCAGGGATCAGTTCTGGGATCTCTGCCATTCTCGGTATCTACTTCACTGATCTCCAATTATCAAATGAGGATCTCTGGTTAACAAAGATCATGGATGATTGAAAGCTAGGACTCATCATCCAAGTCCTTATTTTATATGCATGCACTCCAGTAGGATCTTGTACCAGTCAATAGCTGGTACACTAAAAATAGGCTCAACCTGAATGACAAAGAATGCAATACTGTAGCACTTGGTAAGCATATCCTAGCTCCTATGCGCAGCATAGATTATGCACTACTTCAAATGAAAATGTTGTGAGAGACCTGGATACATAAATAGACAGCTCCCTTATGCTTGACCATTCCACTGCAAAAATAGTTAGGAAATCCTTTTACCTTGCACAGCCCTTAGGCTAAATGTACATCTTCCACATCTAAGTAAGTCCTCAACTCCTTGTGTTCTGCACTGATTAAACAGTACAGTTGTGTACAGTCTTCCCATAATGGTAGAGGTTCCCTGGTCCTTCTCTTCACTGTTGCAGTATTCCTTACAATAGGGATCCCCTGTCATGGGTGGCTCAACATCCAGCCAGTATACCAAAGCCTTTAGGTTGCTAAGGGTACAATTTACTTCACACCTATGCTCCCTACGTACAGTGTAGGCCATAAAGGTGACATCGGATGCATCATCCTCAGAACGGATAGCCCCAGTAGGAACACTGGTCCAAGGATTAGAGAGGTACAATGAACTTCCAGATGGGAAAAGAACCAGGGAGAGGAAGGAGGGAGGGAGTGAATACTGCAACAGTGAAGAGAAGTACATCTACAGTTATGTTAAGGTTTCACAACACTGTACTATTTCCTTCCATTTCGCTGTTACAGTATTCCTTACAATAGGGAGAGTGCAAAAGCTCATAAGAAGACAAGAATGACTAAGGACCAGCAGAGCCCTCTAGGAACCCATGAAGGATGGCCCTAGCCCTGTATATCACATCCCACTTATAGTGCTTGGTAAAATGTGCACAGAAGTCCAGATATCGGTCTCAAGAATGAAGTTAGCATCTAAACCCTTGAAAAAAGCACCTAAAGTCGTCACAGCCCTAGAAGAAATCAATCCCAAAGATCTAGGATGAAAGGAAACAAAAAGCTTATCAAATCTGCGAAAAGCTTTGGTCTTTTCCAAATAAAATCTGAGTTTTCTATGCACATCCAAACTGTGCAAAACTTTCTCACTACTAGATTGCGGAGAAGGGAAAAAGCTGGCAAACAAATGGACTTCTTAAGAAACAACTCATTGTACTAATCCTTTTTTATGCCCAAAGTAGTGAAAAGGACACAATGGCCTTATGGAAAACTAAAAAAGGAGGAACAGCTTTAAGGGCTTGAAGCTCAGACACCTGCCTGGCAGAAGTAAGAGCCAAGAAAAGAACGGTCTTCCAAGAACAATGCTGCAAAAGGAAGCTGAAGCCACAGGCTCAAAAGAAGCCTGGGTCAATCTCTCCACACCAAAATTAAGGTCTCAGGAAGGACAGACAGGCTTCCTGGGAGGTCTAATATGAAGGACACCTTTAAGAAACTGTTTAACCTTAAATCTTGAGGCTAAAGGAGGTGCTAGAAGCAAACAGGCAGAACCAGCTGACAAGTGGCCTTTAACAAAAGAATATGCCAACCCAGCACTGAGTAATTCATACACGCAAGAAAAAAACAAAGGAACATCCACAGAAAGTGGATCCAGATTATGAGAAAGGAACCTAACAGAAAATCTGTTCCATTTGGATAAGTAGGATTTACTAGCAGTTGGTTTCCTGGCCTCCTGCAATGCCTAAATACATCCTCAGAAAAAAAATCTCTCTCTATAGAATCAAAATTCTATGAAGAACAGTGCCAGTTAAGTGGACAGGTGGGGATGGAGGAAACATCCCTTGCCTTGTGTGAGTAAGTCCACCGTATGAGGTAGCTTATGATGACTGCCCCTGGCAAGATGCAAGGAGGAGGAACCAATGCTGTCTGGGCCAAAAGGGAGTCACCTTTCGCAAGATTTTGGGAGCATCCTGCTTTATCCTGAACAGGACTTTCTGAATGAGAGGAAGGGGAGGAAAGGCATACATAAACATTCCTTTCCAGGAAAAAGACAGGGCATTTACCTTCCAGACCAGAGGACATGGGACTCTGGCACAAAAAAGAAGAAGTGGTCTGTTTAAAGGGGAGACAAAGATATCTACTTGAGGAGTACCCCATTGGAGGACAATGTCCAGAAATACATCCCTGCAAATCATCCATTTGTGTGATTGTGATATGGTCCTGCTCAGAGTCTCTTACAATGTTGTGACCTGAGGGAATGTAAACTGTCTTAAGTGTCACCTAATACTGGATAGCTAGCTCCCACATGAATTCCTAATCTGCACAAGATGTAAGATGTTGTTTCCCTTACTTGTTGACATACCACATCATTGCGGTATTGTCTGCCGGTACCTTAAGGGGTCTAGGAATGAAAAGAGGATGAAATGCTTGAAGACCCAGCAGAACAGCTCTCATCTCTTTGGCACTGATGTGGTCTTTCTATTGTTGAAGCAAATGGAGGCACTGCACTTTCAGAGAGCCAAAGGAAGCCCCCCATCCCACGTCTGAAGCGTCTGTCAACAGCTTCTCAGAGGGTAGTGGAGGCGGAAAAGGAAGCGCGGTCTTGAGTGACAACTGCCGAATCCACCACTGAATTTCCAGCTTGAGGCACAGAAGAAGAGGGACTATGAAATCTAGAGGGTGAGAATGTTGAAGCCAAACTGACTAGAAACTGAAGCCTTCTCATATAGAGTTTGGCTAGAGGAAGCATAGGAATGGAGAAGGTCATGAAACCCAGAGCTCTTAGAAATTCCCCAGCTGTAATTCAGACCAGAGGAAAAAGGGAATGAAAGAAGGCAATAAGAGTTAAAGCCTTAGGATCGGGCAAGGGATGCCAGCATTGGAATAGTCTGGATCCTGCATCTGAGAAATACACGATCCTGTGAAGGAGTCAGGAAGGACTTTTGGAAATGTATAGTGGGCCCCAGGCTTTGCAGGAGAGAAATGGCAAAGTGAAGATGCTGCAGTAGAATCTCTGGAGAGGATCCTTGAAAAAGTAGGTCGTCTAAGTAAGGAAAGACCTGTAACCACCTTAGCCTGCAAAAAGCAATCACAAAAGTGAGGCATTATGTGAAGACTCTCTGGGCTGTAGAGAGGCCAAAGGGCAAAGCAGAGAAATAAAAATGCCAGGAAGCAACAGAGAAACATAAAAACTCCCAAACAGGGATATGAAGATAAGCATCTTTGAGGTCCAGAGCAACTAGAAAAGCCTGAGGAAGCAGCAGAGGAAACAAGGACTGAAGGGACAAGATCCAAAAGGAAGAGACCTTCAGAAAGGTGTTTAGATGAGAGAGAGACAGAATGGGTCTCCAAGTACCCTCTTTCCTGGGGACCAAGAACATTCTGGAATAAAACCCCTTCCCCCTTTGGGAAAATGGAACTTCTTGAATAGTTCCCAGAGTCAAGAGACCCTGAAGCTCCTTAGAAAAAATGCTAATTGTTCTTGAGGGGGCTGAGGAATGCCCATGAAAGGGGGAATGGGAAGCACCTAGACAAAAATAAACACTGCTCATGATGGTCTTTATGGGAGATCTGTCTCCCACACTGGCATTTACCCTTTATGGATGACAAACCCCACAAGCAACAAAAACAAGGGAAAAAAGACAGGAACAAAAACTTCAACAGGGTACTTACCTGAAAACAGCTGGAACAAGCAAACAGAGCGAGTGTTCAGCGCAACAGCAAGGAAGTTCTGAGGATGGTACGTACGACATCACTTTTATGCCCTACACTGTACGTGAAAAGCATGCGTGTGATGTATGGTATACCCTTAGCAACCTGAAAGTTTTGTTATACTGGACAGACGTCAGGCCACCCCTGGCAGGGGATGCCTATTGCAAGGAAGGCTGCAACAGTGAAATGGAAGGACATCAACCACTATCATTATTAGATTCATCAACACCCCCTTTGGATGTACTTTACTAAGCATACTAAGCAACTGGAGAGAGCTCAGAGGTTTGTAACAAAAAGATCAGGGGCTTAAAAGACTAACTTCCATTAAACTGCAGGCTTTTTCCTTGTATTCATTTTCAGACAGACTCCTTAGGGGTGGATTATGCCTTGTTTTGTAGGGCTGTAAGGGATCCAGTCCAAGAACTCTTATACCCCAATAAATCAAACAGTTTAGCTAACATTAGGGCCAGATCCTTTCATCGTCTCCAACAAAAACTAGAAAGGGGGACAGATTTGTTGTGCAGTGCCTTCTCCTTTTATGGAACAAACTTCCTATCCAAATTAAGCAGTGTGTCATATTGTCTGTCTAAGAAATGAGCAGAACAACTGGATGGGCAATCGCAAATTCACTCATGGTATGACTGGCTTGGACCTACTTGAAAACAGGTGGGTACTGGCAAGGCAGAAATGGCCTCATGGCTCGGTTGCCTAGCAACTCCTACAATTCTAAGAAAGCACTGTTAAGCACCGCTGCATACATGTAGTATAACCAATTGCTTGCAAGAATAAATGCCATCCTACTTACTGACAGCACAGTGGGTCTGGCTTGTATGTTAACTGTACAGTACAAAACTCAATGAAACATACAGACACCTAAAAGATATGAAAACATGAAGAAATTCCTCCTTCACTACAATGTCAAAGTTTAGGATGCCTCTTGGTGGTCCTTCTGAAAGAATGTTGGTTTATAACCTCAAACAACTCATCTGCCCGAGACAATGGTTAAGGCAGTGGATGTACAAAATCCCATAGCACTAAATGCAAAACAGCAAAAAGTTTCCATTATCCTGTGGGTAATTTTCCATTAGTCAGTATGAACATCGCTTCATTTCTTCCCCTGAAAACAGACCATGCATAGTGGGACCAACCTCATCAATAAAAGTAAACAATCATACAGGGTGTCCAGACTGCCAGAATCAGTGAAACAGAAGACAATTTACCTCAATAAATCAATGCTGATGGATTTATTTTCCTAAAGAAAGCAGACCTTCTGTCTAAGGACAAACTCAATTATGGATGTTTATTTACTTACACTTTGCTGACTAGGTTAGTCCCACTAGGCCAATCACCTTTTTTCTGTTGAGACCTGAGGTGGTATTCATACTGACTATGGGAAATATGGCCAGGAGATCTTTTAAACCCACCTGAGCTACCACCAACTCAGACACATGAGGCTTTGGTTTGCCATCTCAGCAAAAGGATGGCAAACTCAGGAGTGCAGCACCCTCTTATACTGCACTGTAGTATCAAGAACAACACAGGAAGTCATCTTTTCTAAGTGGTATTGCTGTAAAAGTTCAGTTTATTTATTTTATTTTACATTTGTTAATCAGATAAGTATACTGCTAAAAAGACCCTTTTTAGAAAAGACCTTGGCACAAATGGCAATATGCAGATAAACAGATGACTTTACATAAACATGGAGAGACATGAGGGCTAACCAAGACCAGAGATATCAACAATTTTTTACTGTAGTAAAATTTATGGTCAAGAAAGCCCAACTCTTCTCGCATTCCAGCAACCATGATGAAAAAAGCTTCTAAGATGTGACTTCAGGTAGAAAATACTACTGTGTCAGAAAGAATAAATCTTAGTCCCAGTCTTCCCTTCTTCCTCTTATGAAAAAAAATGAATCTTAAGTTCATATGTTATCCAGCAGATATAATTTATAACCTAGCCACAGCTTGACAACTGCTTGCTACTCCTTCCAATAAGAGATCGTGGGACGAAACCAGGACGTGCATTCATGTTTAACCATTAATTTTTCCTGGTTGTGTTTAAGCAGGATGAGGGTGATGACTTTGTTCAACATTATGACAGGAATTCTTTGAGTGATGTACACCAACACTTTCTGCTTATGTTTTGGTGAATTTGAGGTATTTTGTGCAGATTTTCATGGTCTTTCTGGTTTTGTGAACCTTTAAAATGTCGCTCATGACAGGGCCATTAAGTCTTATAGGCTAGACATAAATCAACCTTAAGGAGTCTGTATGACAGAAAAAGTGGATATAGCTTCAATTCATTCTGCATAGGTAATACAACTCAAGCTCTTGATATTATTTGAAGAAATTTTAAGATTGTTCGAGTTGGATCATGTGTCAGGACAGGTACATGCAGAAGAGATGCATATTCAATAACCGGTCAAAAGAGGGAGGAGTAGATATGTATGGTAATATTCCTGGAACTGAAGATAAACTGGGTTAAGTAGAAAGATTTTCTAATAAATGTGGATACATGTTAGGGCAGTTCACTGAACTTATGTTTTCCAGATTTCTGAAAACGGTCAGTTTTTAGGTGATATGGCTCTGTTTTCTAAAGGATACTGTGCTATTTAACATGTAGCTTCGAGCTACAGTCTTGGCACCATTTATTTGTGTTAGGCCCTCTTGTAGAATTTATGTTGACATCAAGTTTGCAGTCATCAGCAAATGTGATTAGTCCTGGGGTTATTGTATAAGTAGCTTAACATGTTAAGGTATTACCTTTCACATTGCATGCGCTGAATTGCTGTAGGCCCAGTTCCACCCCCCACTGGGCGATAACTGTACTTTTGGTGTGGGTGTTGTTCTTTTGAGTACAGTGCTTATAACAGTCATCAAAAATGTACATATGAGCTGCATTTTTTCCCTTACCACTAAAACAAACTTTCATTATGTCAGAGTAGCAATCATGCCATCTTCAAGGTAACCTAAACAATCGAATAGTCAGCTGCCAACATTTCCCTGGTCTAACTTGTCTTGCCTTTCTAGAGACTGCAGGGAACTACTGAATAGGGTTTTTTTTTTGGCTAGGCTTGCAATAGTTTGCAGACTGACTTGTCTAGTATTTGCCTACGAACCACAAGAAATACGCATTTTGTAAGACAGTCTGGCCCCCACGCTTAACTTGCTGGGTTGTCTTTCAGTCACAGTTAGTTATCCATTAGGTAATTTGGGGATTTAAATTTGCTGGGGTTCTGTCTTTGCACTGGTTAGCTATCCATCAGGTAATTTAGGGATTTACCTTAATTTTACTAATTTATTATGCCTAACGTGCAATGGTGTGCCAGTGACATACAATTTGCCTTTATCCATGGCCTCTGCAACTTTCTGAAGGAAGTCAAAGAGATTAAGCAGACAGGACCTATCCTTTGCAAACCCAAACTGATTTTAGTCGAGGGATTTTAGGCAACCAATGTCTGGGTTTATGAGGTCAATATTGTGTTCCATTGATTTGCAGTAAAGGATTGTAATGGTTGTCTATAATTGTCAGAATCAGTGATGGGGACCTCTGTCATGAAGAGGGATGACCAGAGCTGTTCTCCATACCTCAGGCACAATGCCAGTGACAGGCTGAAGTTGAGTAGACTGTGGAGTAGGTCAATGAGACAAACTGCTTCATATACTGACAAGGCACCTTGGTATATTATCAAGCCCTACACAACTGGTGTTTTTCACACTGGAGTGGGGCTCGACTTGCACATGGGATGTCTTTGGGGGAGGGACCAAAAAGAGGTAGTGTGTGTAGAGTAAATGTGGAGATATGGGGGAAAAGCTTGAAGTAAAGCTACCTAATACTACACTGATGTGTCGTCTGGTAGCATCATCATATATCAACTCTGAGCAGCTATGGGTATTGCTTTTACATTTCCTGGCACAGATGAAGGACTTGTGATAGTCTTTCATATATATGACTGTTTGTACTCTCTTCATTTAGCTTCATGAGTTTAATCATGAGGTGTGGGGTTTTCAATTTATTCCTAAGGGAGAGGTTTTTTTTTTTTTTAATCACACAACTTCTCTTTTTTTAAATTGGTTTATTCTTAAACATGTTGCTGTATTTGTTTCAAATTGGGACTGAACTCTTGATGCAGGTATTTAGGTAAGAATAGAAGTGCTTGCTGTGACTGCTTTTTACTGGGTCCTCAAGGAGAGGGGTCTCCTGTATCTCTCCTCAGGACATCATATAACTGATATAAATTTGTTTTTGAGAAATCGCAGAAGATAGGATTTGTGAGAATTTCTGGCCAAGTTCCAGCAGTGAAATCCACTGTATGATGATCCAACTTAATCAGAGATTGCGTAATTACAGGTGTAGATTACAGGGGGCTATATTTGTGATAACCAAATCCAAGGAATTTGATACTCTGATAGGGGAATTTGCAATCTTATACAGTAAGTTTGTGCTGATGAAGTCTATGAAGCATTGAGCATATTTATTTATAGCAGTGCAAGTATTCTATTACAAATGAATAAGTGAAGTCTCTGAGAACAACAGTGTCTGGTTCAATGTTGAGAGTATTAAGCATGTTTAGATACGTCTCCTGGTTGTCGGTGTCATATATATGAGTTCTATCGTTGGCCAGGATGTAGAAGACATTGTTTGCAATTACTAGGATGTGAAAGAGTTCAAGGTCAGTATCTAAATATATAATTCCAGAAGTGATGGAGTTGTGGAGGAAAACTAATACACCGCCATCAATTAGATACCCACAGTAAAAAGTGATGAGAGTTAAACTCCAGTATGGAAGGGATGCTGTCACTGCAGTGAAACAGTGAGTTGGTTATAGGTTCACAGGGTCATAGATGTGTACTAGGCTAATGGCTCTGTAGCCTTTACAAGCCTTGCCCATAGGATTACCCTGGCATCGTGCCACCCAACCTTAGTTCCAAGTGCCTCTGTTGAGTAGAGCCACTGGCGTGATCCCTGGTGTGAATTTTCTATTTCCCATCCACTCATCAATATTTCTCTTGAAGAGGGCCAGTGAGGTGCTCTGTTTGGTATGGGAAGTCTATTCCAGAGCATGGGCAGTCACTGGGTTATGAACCTGTTCCTCCAGCACGTTCTGTTGACTGTGGTAATGAGGCTGAGGTCTCTGGAGTGTGTGGTGTGAAATAACTGGGATTTCTTTAGATGTAGCACTTCTAAAAGAGCTGGATCAGATATGGCTTTGTAAGTCAAGCAGAGATCACCTTTAAGTAGGCGATATGAGACAGAGAATTGGAGTTTTTTGAGTCTGTCCATATAGGACAAGTGTGCAAGGCCTAGGATCCTCTTTGTGAGGTACTTCTGTGGCCTCTCCAGTTGTTGCAGGTGTCTAGAGAGGTACATGCCAAAGGTTGCACTGTACACCATGACTGGCCTAATGAAGGAAGAGTACAGGGAGACAATGACCTCTTTTCTTCCTGGATGCAAAACCCTTAGTAATGAGATGTGCCGGATAGAAAAACTTTCTGGCCACAGTGGCAATGTGGTGGTCAAAAGAGAGTTTGCTGTCAATCTGTGTTCCCAGATCTCTTATAATGCCTTCTGTGTTCAGTGGGCTAACATCGATGTGGTAATTCATGGGAACCATTTTTTTCCCCCAATGGGGATGACGACATTTTTTGGCAGTGAGCTTAAGGCCATGGTTCTGACACCAGTCGTTGGTCTCAGTGAGGCCTTTCTGTGGGATGTCAACATCACGGGGAGTTAATAATGACTCCCAACCTGAAATTGTCTGCGAACTTTGTCAGCCAGTCTCTTTATGTTGGCCTGGACTTCTAAGAAGTAGATACCAAACAGGAGAGGACCCAGGACTGATCCCTGTGGGACTCCACTTGTGACTGGTTGGCAGTCTGACTGGAGTCAGCTACTTTCACACTGTGGGTTCTGTGAGCCAGTTTGCAACCCACCTAGTGATATAGGGGTTGATGCCTAGCTTAGTGAGTTTTTCTATGATTCCTGAGTGGGGAATGGTATCACAAGCCTTGGTCAGATCAAGGCAGGCTGTATGAACTACCTTGCCTTCATCCACAGCTCTGGTGACTGATTCAAAGAAGCCGACCAAGTTGAGCAGGCATGATCTATCCTTCACAAAACCAAACTGTGTTGGATCCAGAGTTTGGAGATTCCCTATATCTTTGTTTATTAGGGCCAGGATGATGCGTTCCATAACTTTGCATATCAGACTTGTCAGGCTAATGGGGCGATAGTTCCCAGGGTCTGTAGTCGCTCCTCCTTTGTGAAGAGGGATGACTATAGCAGTGTGTCATTCGGTAGGGACAAAGCCTGAGGTGAGGCTGTGACTGAACAGGGCACACAGGTGAGGTGCCAGTTCACTCTGCAGTTCATGTAGAACAGACAGGGATATTGTTAGGTCCCATAGAAGCTGTATTCTTGGCCTTGGACAGTGCTGTTTTAACCTGTGCAGCAGTAATACTGGGTGCCTGGCAATCTACTGGTATTGTGATTGGTCCTTTGGGGGTAGTAGTTTTCAAGGTATGAAGAGATGTGGGACATGTAATTGGTGCCGTAAAGTAATGACAGGAGAGGAATTTATTATTCACAATAAAAAATATAAAATAAGAGGTAAATATAATTGCAGCTCAAAGGCAGTTGTTTACCTCGCGAGTTGCAACTCATGTTTGGCTTTTTTACATCGGCAAAACTGACAGGAAGTTTTGCCAAAGAATATATGAACATGAGTATGCTAATAAGGAAACAATCTGAACAATGCCTTAGCAAGGCATGTGTGTAATAATGAAGGACATCAGTTCAAATAGACAATGTAGTTACTGATGACAAAAAAAGCCAGGGGCTGTTTTTAGAGTTAAAAGAACTGGAATGGCAAATAAGGCTGCAAGTCGATAGTTGGCCTGGCATTAATGAACGCAGCGCCATTGCCCTGATTCTTAAGTTAAAAGCTTTAAGGAGAAATAAAATAAAATTATAGATAAGATTTGTAGTTAGAGAAGAAAACAAAGCATATTATTTGGTTAGTATTGCAAGGCACTAAGTATAACAATTTAAGGACATTGTGGTTTTAAATGAGTTGCAGCAGTTACTGTTGTCGCCTCACAGCAAGAGGTTCTCCGGTTCGATTCTCGGCTGGGGTGCCTTCTGTGCGGAGTCGGCATGTCCTCCCTGTGGTCGCGTGGGTTTCCTCCGGGTGCTCCGGTTTCCTCCCACGTCCCAAAGACATGCAGTAGGTGGATTGGACACACTAAACTGTGAGTGTGTGCCTTCTGTGGAAGGTTGGGCGCCAGGCTGGCAGCTCGACACTGTAAAACTCCACTGCCATCCATGGGCGGACAGATGATCTGCTGCGGCGACCCCTAACCGGGAAAAAGCCGAAAGAAGAAGTGGTTTTAAATAAGTTGGATATAATCATCATGCTGATAATGACATGAATATGTTGGTATCCAATCAGATGTTATGCAACATATTTAAAAATGGAGTTGGAAATGTTTTGTGTCTGATGAAGTTTAACATTGTTTTAAACGAAAGCACTTACCATTATATTATCTTTTTTATTAAAGTACTTGGCTATTTTATTACAGCAACTGTTTTTTTGTGTACTTGGATACTTAAAACACAAAATCAAACATATTAGTCATGATTCCATCACAAAACACACTGATGTCTCTCTCATCAGGCTAAATAAGGAAAATGTCACAGAGTCTGCTGTCTGTCAGGTGCCAGGATACACCATATCACACATGTAACTCATCTCTCAACAGGTACTGTTACGACTCTATTATATTCCATGTTGGTGTCAACAACTTGAGATGTACCTCTCTGGATTACATGAAGAGATATGCCTGAACTCCTGGACTGTATCTCAGGCAGGTATGTCCCTAGCCTTAAGCAGCATTTTACCTTCACCTAAGATGATGCCTCAATACAAACAAAAAATGACTTGCATCAATAATTGGCTTAGCTTCTGGTGTCATTCTAAGGGGATCCACTAGCGGTCAGTCTGGGATGACATGATCGACAAACCTTGATGCTTTGCCAAAGATGGTCTTCATCTGCCACCCCGAGATTTCGGTTACTGGCCATGGCTCTTGCCAACCTCACAGTGCCTTTTTTAGGCAGTGTCTCAAGGACAAAATTCCCACTGTAAAAACTCCATCTAAAAACAACCTCAAGGTTATGCTGCTAAACGCTAGGAGTCTCAACATGAAACTGCACTCACTGGAAGCTGTGCTCACCTTGGAAGGCGCAGACATTTGTACAGTCACAGAGACCTGGTTCAATGCTGTACAGCGCACCCCAGCCATACTGGGTTACACCTCCCTTCCACACGTTCAGACCTCAAACTGAAGGACTGAAAACAAAAGGAGGTATGTATGTATCAAGCCAGGCTAACTCGAATATGTAAAAATCTGTTAACCAGTTTACTGTGTAATTTAATTTAATCCTGACTTGTGCTCAGGACTAACTGTAACCTCTGGAACTTGTTTAACTTGCTTACTTATGTAATCTCTGTAAATAGTCTGTTTGTAATATGTAATGCTGATATTAAGTAATGCTGTATCTGCTTACCCTTGGAGCTTTTCTCCCCGGGCCTCCGCTGAAAATGGACATGCACCCAGTCGGACTAACCCCGGTCAACAAATGTAAAATAAAAAATAAATAAAAAAAAAAGGTAGTGAATTAATATTAATTAAAGATAAATATACCTACAGATTGGTTAAACAGTATGACTTCCTGGAGACAGTTCAGGTGCAATTAACTGTTGCTAGGACGCCTATTCAAGTCATTGCCAACTACAGGACCCCCCCCTTCATATATCAGGACATCCACTCTGCCTATTTGGATCTACTTGAGTCTATCAAGATATATCCAAACACCATGGTTTTGGACAATTTTAACTACCCATCCACTTGTTTGTGCTCAAACTCACTTGCCCAAAGGTTCCTAGAGTTCATTAACTCCAATACCCTGGACCAGTTGGCTGACACCCCCACAAAGGGTGCCAACATCCTGGATCTGGTGCTCACCAATATGGGAAAGCTGGCACCCCCACACTCTGCGGTGGTCCTCCCTGGTGAGATATGGAGCTGGAAAATGTTTGTTCTCCCAAAGCTTTACAAAACAGTGGAACTCCTTACCCTCCCATATTACCCAGACTGTATAAAGACATTTAAATCAGCATTAAAAACATATTTCCTAAATAACCTCTCTTGCAATTGCAAAACAACCAAGCCACCACAAAACCTTTGCTAATTAATACTAATTTACATCCACATTTCAAAAGACTACTACCATGCGAGGAATGCAGCTAAAGTACCACTACTTGTTCTGTAAAAACTGCCATGTAATATGCAATGCCAAAATGTTATAATGATCTCATGTACTAGACTGTATTTACTTATCTCTGATTATATTATGTACTTAAATATCAATTTTTTTCTAAGTTTTATAACTCTTGTTAAGTACTGTTATCTACGTTTATCAATATTTTTAAATAGTTATCTTTCTCTGTATTAACTGTGGAGCTTTTCTCCCCAGGCATCCACTGAAAATGGGTTCCTGACCCAGTGGACTTTCCCAGTCAACAAATGTCAATAAATAATAAATAAAAACTTTCAGTAAAAGCAACGTTCCTGCTAACTACCACATCAATAGCAACACCTTAAGTACGCACTAAGTAGTGAGAGACCACAGCACACAGGTTGACAGCAACCTTTGACCACCATGTCCACAGACTACTCAGAGGTGATCTCTGCCTTGTATAAAAGGCAATCTCAGACCCTGCGTTAGTGGAAATGTTGTATATTCGTAAGTCAAATGGTACACAGGTTACTCGGTCTAAATACCTTACCCTGGTATGTGACAGCAATAAACCTGCTGGAGGATCAGATTTGTCTCACAGAGGTTACCACACCTTTGGAAAAGACTCCCACTTCATGTCAAACAGAGCACTTCATTGGGCCTCTTCAAACACAATCTGGACGACTGGATGGGTGACCGTAAATTCACCCAGGGGTTTTCATCTTTGTACCTCTTGGACAGGGGCAATACGTGCTGATTGTGGAAATAAGGGTAAGAACTCGGCTAGGCTTGTAAGGGCCATAGGGCCAATAGTCTAGTAACTTCCTATGAGTAGGGAGTTTTAACTTGCACCTAAAAATGGGGTTAACAGAATAAGTAAACTTAAGGAGACTTCAGCAAGAGTCTACTTTACTGTACCTAGTTTATGTATGTATGTATGTATGTATGGGTAGTTGCTACATAAAAAAAATGGGAGGGGGGGGTGCAGCTTCATGCAGCATAGTGGTACTTAGCACAGCTACGGGCTGAATGCTGCAGCATGTTGCCCCTCACATTCTATGGTACTGGTTTAGTAGCTGTGCAGTTCCAGGTTAGGACTAAGTAATTTATGGGGCAATAAGCTAGGCAGGCTGAGGTTACTGTCACACTAATTCCAATGACATGTATATGGAGAGCACTCTGCTATGGTGCAATGCAATGCACAGTTAGTGAAATGGGCAGCTAATGGGCAGCTACAGCACACACAAAAGAGCTATATAAAGCAAGCAAAAGTAAGGCAGTAGTCATTTAGGAAACACTTCAGTGCCAGAAGTGATTCAAATGTCAAGAATGGGATTACTCTTCATGACAGGCGCAGCTGTCTCATCCAGCACCTAGTGCCATCTAGTGATCTGGCACCCCTTTTTGCTTGAAGAGCAAATAAAATCTTACTTGGTGCTCCTGAAATGCAGGAGCCATTCAGGTCCTGGTTTTGCACCCCACCCCTGTCACAACATCCATAGCTGAAAGTGCAAAATAAACGCAACAAAAGAAGAGCTCTTTTTCCTTTTAAATTATAGCAAACTGCTTGCTACATGTTGCAGCAAACAGCATGCATGGAGCTCTACAGTGCTTGGATTTCACTTGGAAAAAACTTTTTTTTTTCTGTTTAAACTGTAGCAAACTGCTTTCTACATTTGTAGCAAGCAGTTGCTACAGTTAGACCACACACACGCACACACACACACACACGCATATGCAGAGTGCTAAAGCGTGCAGTTTTAACCAGAGATGTGATATCGGCATTTAAAAGCCGGCATGCACTATTAGAGATGGATCAGGATCACCCAATCGCCCCTCAATACTTTGAGTCTGGGACAGCTGCCCCCCCCACTATGCTACTGCTCCTCACAACTAAAGACTGAAGCCGTGCAACAAGAAAAGTACAGTTGTGTAATATCTTATCGTAAGAGTAAATGTCCCCCTCTCCACTGTTGCAGTATTCTCCACTGAAGGGATCTCCTGCCAAGGATTATCTCAGAGTCCAGCCAGTACACTAAAGCCTTTAGATTTTATAGGCACCATATGTCACCTGTATGCTCCCCGATACGGCATAAAGCTGACAAATGAACACAAATAGTCAGAACTGAACTGTCCCAGGAGGGACAAAAGAACCCCAAGGACAATCTGGAACATGTACATCCAGAAGAAAAATGTTCTGAAGGTAAAGGAAACAAACTCCTCAGAGAAGAGATCAACAGAAGATAGGGGCAAGAGTGATAACTGAGGGGGAAAGGAGAGAGAGTCTGACTACCGCAACAGTGAAGAGAAGGACATCTACTGTTAGGGTAAGATTTTTCACAGCTATACTATGTTCTTCCATATCACTGTAGCAGTATTCTTCACTGAAGGGAAGAGTACAAGAGCTATGAAAACTAGGAGGAGGAAAGCACCGAACAGCCCTCTATAAACCCATGCAGGATAGCCCCGGTCCTGGAAACAACATAAAATTTACAATGCTTAGTGAAATTATGAACAGAAGACCACGTAGCAGCTTCAAGGATGAAATTGGTGTCCAAACCATTGAAAAAAGGCACCAAAGAAAACAAACGTTGTAGAAAAATATGCCTTTCCGGATGGATAAGACACTTTCCATGAAAGGAGCAATAAAAAGAAATGGCCTTAGAGATCCAGGAGGAGATGTTTTGCTTGGAAACAGCTAAACTCAAAGTCCTAGGATGAAAAGAAAAAAAAAAGTTAGTTATGAAGTAGTTATGCACTCACTATAACGTTCCATCTGTGTTGTCCATTTTCATTCTTCCTCAACGACTGAGATCAGATCTGACCATTGCATCCGATTCAACTACTTTCTACAGATTCTAGGATCTGAATCTCAAGCTTGTCCATTTCCCATAATGCCCCTGACCATCCCAATACCTCAGATCAAATTTGCAGTTGTATACAACATACTATGATAGGAAAGTGATAGATGAAAGATCAGGAGCTCACACAGGCACTATGGTTCCTAACCACTCTTCCATTAGGTCTCTCCAAGGTTTAAGGCCAAGGGTAAGGTGGGAAGGAAGGTGAGGAAGAATGAAAATGGACAACACAGATGGAACATTATGGCAAGTACACTTCTTTATCTGAAATCATGATTTTAATTTGTTCCTCAACAAATGGGACAGAATCCCCAGCTACAAGTAACCTTTGGTGGCCCTCATGGAAGGATGTTCCTGAGCACCGCAGAAGCAAAGGCAGCTCTATTTCTGGAAATAATGTCCAATTTGTAATGCACAATAAAGGTATGAGTATTAGACCAAGTGGCAGCTGCACAAATATTGTCAATACAGGCTCTTGCCCAAAAGGCTGCCGAAGTAGACATTAACCTGGTTGAATGTGCCTTCAGTTGTTTGGGTAAGGCAATACCTTTCAAGGAACAGACATAGGAAATGCAATCCGTTATAAATTTAGCCAGGGTAGTTTTAGAAACTGGTCTTCCCATCCTTATGTTAGAAAATAAAATAAACAGTTGTTCAGATTTTCTGAATGTTTTGGTTCTGTTCAGGTAAAAATGCAATTTATGTATATCAAGAAGATGAAGGATGTATTCTCTTATTTTTAAATTTAGGGAAGAAAACTGGAAAATTGATAACCTAATTGATACTGGTTTCAGAGACAACTTTTGGCAAGAAGTATTTGTGTATAATTTATTTATTTTACTTGCTGTTTGTTAACTGGGAAAGTCCATTGGGCCAGAATGAGCCTGTTTTCAATGGAGGCCCGGGGAGAAAAGCTCAATATACAGTTACAAGGCTAATATCAACAAAGTTAACAAGTACAATACAATTTTCAAAAACTACTAAAACAGTAATATAGAAGACAAAATAATAACATTTGAGCAACACAGTAATATAGAAGACAGAATAATAACATTTGAAGGTGTTGTAACATAGTATTGAATGAAATTAAAACATAGGTATTTTGGAGTATTTAAGTATAATTTATAGTGCAGGGATTTATGCACTCAAAGTTTCATGAGGTGAGAGGGAGGAAGAGTTAGAGGAGGAGAATAGAACAGTGAAAGGTGAATAGGTTGAGTTATGAGAAAGGAAAATAGGGACAGGGAGTAGAAATGAAGGGAATAATGTAACTATTTGTGAAAAATCAAAAAAGGTGGCTTGGAAGAAAACACTTGGAGTTCTGATACCCATCTTGCAGAAGTTATAGCTACCAAAGACACAGTTTTCTACGAAAGAAACAGTACAGTTTTGTACCTACCATAAATGTAGATGTTCATCGTGCATACAGCTGCAGTCATAACAGATGGGTTCTCCTGCCGTCAGGCGGGTCCTCAGGAAGTGTACCAAGGTTGGTAAACCATGGTGAGGTCTCAAGGTGGAATGGGGTTCTTTACCGGATGTCTAAGAAAGACAGTACCCCCAAGGGATGCTAAAGAAGAAGCATTAGCCTTATATGACAGTTTGAAATGGCTACCAGTTGAACTTTAACAGTGGAAAACTTGCTCAGTCCTGGAAAATCGAAGCAAGGTCTAGAACTGCTGGAAATGGAGCAGTGAGGGATCTACCTGTTTCTGACAAGTCCAAATAGCGATCTTCTCCATTTACTCTTGTAAACATTTCTAGTAGAAGCTTTATGGGAAGAGCCAAGTGGTGAGGAAAGCCTGGAATGTCTAGCCAATATCGGAAATTGAGAAACCATGCGGTCAATTTGAGGCCTGCAATATCTGGGTGAATCTGTCCTGAGGGGTGAGATGGGAGTCTGGACTGGGATCCAGTATCCAAGGGGGACATATTAAGTTAGACAAAAGGAAGGGAAGACATACCTGTTGAGGCCAGAAGGGAGCAATGAGGATCACTCTGCTCTTCAAATGAGGTGCTTTATTAAGATATTTGAGGACAATAGGCAGAGAAGGGTAAGATTAAAGGAGACTGGAGGGCCAAACATGGACTAGAGCATCTCTCGGGGACTGTCCTTGAGGAGGGATAAGGGCAAAGAACCTGCTGTATTTGTTGAAGGGGGATGCAAATTGGTCGCAGCAAGGTTAACCTCACTTGTGGAAGATCATGTTTGCAATGACTGTGAGAGACCACTCATAAGGTATGAGGATGATCCTGCTGAGTGTCTGCTAGAATGTTGGGACTTCCCCGGTATGTGCATTGCTACTAGAAGTGGTTGTAAAAGATCGCCTTATTGCCAAATTCTCATTGCTTCTCGACAAAGGGGGTAGGATCTGGTTCCCCCCTGTTTGCTGATGTACCAGACTACTGACATGTTGTCAGTTTGTACTACAATAGTCCCTAGAGGGAGAAAACTCTGAAAGGCCTGTAACACTAGAACCACCACTCTCATCTCTAGGACAGTAATATGCAGACTGGGCTCTAGTATTGGCTACTTGCCATCAACAGTCCACCCCAAGTAATGACCCCCCCCCCCCAACTGGAAGGCATCCGTGGTCAATGTGGCACTGTGGAGAGAGGAAGAATAAATGGATGACCTAGATCTAACTCCTGGGAGTGGGCCCACCCAAGAAGAGAATTTCTGCAAACTCGAGACAATTTTATGGGATGATTCAAGGGAAAGTGATGAAAGGACCATTGCACTGGTAGAGTCCAATGGAAAATTCTTATCTGTAGGTGGGCAGTGGGAATCAAAGTTGTAGTAGCAGCCATCGACTCTAATGCTTTGAGAACCACTCTTGCCAGGGGCATTGGAATAGCAAGAACTTATTTGATATGTGTCCTCACTGTAAGAATTCTGTTCTGAGGCGGGGAGGCTAGATAATTGACTGCATATAGGCGAGCCCCTATTACGTCTATTATTTGAGTTGGATGAAGATGAGATTTGTGCATATTGATAGTGATTCCCAGTGGCAGGGCCAGGTGAAGCAAATCTCCCCTCCCCCATCCCAAACCATAAGGTCCTGTTATTCACATCTATACTCCTTCCTCTTACACTCTCACAGTCCCCCCAACATTCAACTACTTCCTTCATACCTACCTCACACCATGCTTTCTCCACTGTCTCAAACCCTTCTCTTCCCCTCCCTCAGCTTACTTGTAATTCCTCTATGCCATGCTACCTCTTATTCCTCTTACAAACTCCTCCCTTCTTTCCTATCCCCCACCACCTCCCCCAACACCCATCCTCACCCTACCACATCTCACTTTCACACTATATCCTCCTCTCTAGTTCAACCAAACTCACTTCACTACTTCAAACAAAAACTTCTAACCTCCTCAATAAAACATCACATACCTAAAGCAATATTGCACTTCCCACAAAACTGAAGGAGAAAATCCTGGCCCCTGCTCCCATTCCCCTTTGACTGCCTATGCTTAAGCAGGAGACATGCACCCCAACCCTGGACCAATACCAGCAACAATCCTACTCCCCCTATCGCAACCAATATTACCAACCCTAAATATCTCAAACTCCTAATCATTAATGCCCAGTCTGAAAAACAAAACAGCCCACTTCCATGCCTGGCTATACCACACCCTACCTGACATAGTAGCTGTCTCTGAGACGTGGCTAAAGCCCCACATTTCTGACAATGAAATCCTTCCGCCTGGGTTTCAAGCCCTCTGATATGAAACTCAAACTGCCTTCTCAACTACTGAGAACTGGATGCTTCAAAATCACCTCTCTGAATGCCAACAAATTTAAAATTCTACTATTCTCTCCCTCAAAATCCCTCCCTCTCGACAAAACCTCTTTCAATATTATCAGCCATGCCAACTCCACTACAGAAGTTGTTCCTTTTGTTAAACTTCTTGGGGCTACTATTGATGAACACCTAAAATTTGATACCCATATTCAGCTAAATATTAAGAAAACACATCAGAAACTTGGCATGCTGTACATAAGTCCCACTTTCTCTCCCCTTTTACAACACAGACACTCGCCACTACCTACTTACTACCATCACTGTTGTATGGTGCTCCCCTACTAACCAACCTATCTTCCTCTATTTCTTCTAAACTGGAAATCTGTTACAACAAAATCTCAAAATTCACCACCACCACCAAATCCAAATACTCCACCCACCACTGTATACCTCTCCACCTGCTGCATTGGCTAGAACTTCCCAACTACCTTGACTACCTCCAACTCGCTTAACGCCCACAAGCTTATTTTTAAACCAACTAAATGCCTAGCACTAACAAACATCTTACCATCATACACTCTACACAGAACTCTTAGATCTGCTCACCAAAATCTAATGTCTGTACACAAACCAAAATTGTCCCGCTGGTCAGCTTCTCCTATCCTTTTCCTTAGCCAAAAAATGGAATTCACTCCCTCCTTCTCTAAGAATTTCTGAAAACTTTGAACATTTTAAAACCCAGCTCCATTCTTCTCCTATAATTGGAAATTCAATTACACTCTACCTACCTAACCTGCTTATTACATAAATACATTCATTGCACATAATGTACCCTCCCACCTTTATTCACTGGGGATTAATCTTATTTACTGTCATTTTACAAATGTTAGTTTTATACCATTCACAGATGATTTATAACCTCTCTACAATTTAAACTCTGTATTACTTGTTCTCTAATCTGTAAGCATGTAAGTATGTAATGTGTATTCTATTTTGCTGTTATACTTTTCTTAGTTTTACTATATAATATTACAATTTGCTTAATTGGTACTATTTTACTATGTAATATGGAGCTTTTCTCCCTGGGCCTCCACTAAAAATGGGCTCTCCTTGAGCCCAATGGACCTCCCCGGTCATCAAACTGGAAATAAATAAATAAAACTCTGGCTTTTATTAGTAGATGCCAGGTTGGTGCGGTAAGGACTCTTGTCGTCTTAACAGGTAAACACTCTGAATTCAAGCAGTTTCAGTTGAGCTGCTACCACTGCCATGCATTTGGTGAACACCCTGGGGGCTGTGGTGAGACCAAAGGGCAGGGTTCTGAACTGGTAATGACTGGCTCCCAGCCATGACAGCAGACACCTTTGAGAGTGTCTGTTTTGATGTGATAGTATACATCTTGAAGATCAGTTGAGCACATTCAGTAGTCTGTTTTGAAGAAGGGGCAGAATGTGACCATCCAGAATTTGGAGTTCTTTACAAACTGGTTCACAGAACTTCAATTCAAAAATTGGTCTTGGGTCCCCTGTCTTTTTTGGCACTCAAAAGAACCTTGAATAAATTCTAGATCCTGTTTGGTCTGGTGGGACCTCTTGGATGACTTGTCTAGCAACTTTGTAATTTCTTGAGCTGCTAGCTCTCTCTGGGTGGAACATTGGGGAGAATTTTCTTTGTTTTTACTGGGATTTATAAAAAGGGAATGAAATATCCTCTGGATATGATCCTTTGCACCCAAAGGTCATTTGTGTTGGCTAGCCAGTCATCCTGGTGCAAGGATAAGTGTCTGCCGATTGCCTCCAGACAGGAACAATTGGGCAACCTTTCAGAAATGCTGGAAGGACCTGTCCAAGAAAAACAGATCCCTGATTTTGCAGACCCCCTCTGCCATGCGCATGACGTCTACCATTATAATTATCTCCTCTGCCTCTTGGGGAAAAAATGTGACTCCTGGAAAGGACCTTGAGGCTTCTTGAACCACATTTTCTTACTACCATGCTGGTTCCTGGAAAAAGGTCTTTGTAGAGTAGAAAAAGGCAGACAATGTCTTTATGTCCTGCTCACTGGAGGAGAGCATCTCTTTCACCATTGGCTCAAACAAGGATGATCCATCAAAGTAAGCATTGATGAATGAGGCCTTGAAAAGTTCCGCAAAATCGTACAACCACATCCAGGCATGTCTCCTTAGGGCTATACCTGAACATGTTACACCTGAGGTACCTTATGAGGCATGCAAGATCAACCTCATGGATGTTTTGTAATTGATTGTAACTTGCAAGGAAGAAGATTTCTGTTCTTCTGCAGACATGGACCCTGGGGTAGAATTGGAGAGTTCTTTTACCAAGTCCCTCTGTAATCTGGTGAAATGTGCCAAGTAGTTCAGCAATCGCAGTGTGAAAGTCGCTGATGCATAAACCCACTTCCCAAACCTGTCCAAAGCCCTACACTCTCTGTTAGGGGGGATAGACAGAGGAGCTCTGTTCCGCAAGCTCCTTTATGGTGGCTGCTGCAACAACCATGGCATCTATGGGAATCCCTTTCATCCAGTACTGTCGGGACACTTAATATTTGATGTGGTTGTTTCGGAATAGGTTCCACAGAGTCCGGTTCCTTCCATGCCCTGTAGGAGACAAGGTCTATAAGCTCATCCATAGGGGTGTAACCAAAGACAAACAGGCCAGACCCGTACACTTCCAAAAAACAGAAATTCTTCTTGGGAAGACCAACCACCTTTCTAACGAAGGATCTCAAGGATGTCTCCAAACGAAACACAGTCCAGTTGAGATCTAGGGGGACCCTACCCCCTCAAAGTCAGTATCTTCTATGGGAAACTCCTGTGGGAAATCCAGGTGCTTCCTCTTGCATGTTCTCTTATCAGGGACCTCTTCAGTGGGATGTGCTGGGGAGGTATCAGAGGAGACAGGGAGCTCCCTCAAATGGAGCAGTTTGGAGGCTTTTCTGGGCTGGCTGTCCCTGAAGGGTAGGATGTGAAGGCTCAGACAAGACCCAGAGAAGGAATAGGGTTTGGATGCAAAGAAGAGAGTCGACACTACTCCCGGCTGAGAGAAGACCCTCCCCACCACCTCGAAGGCAGACTCCTGGAGAAGCCAAGGACAATCCCTCCAAAGTCGAGACTTCCAGAACAGACAAAAGCTGAGCTATCAAGTGCTGAGTCTCTGAAAGGAAGCAATGGCTGGTAGCTCTGAAAATTTCAGAGTCAAAGTCAACCCTTCAGATCTGATGCCGACACTTCAGCTCTGAGAGCAGTCGTGCTCCAACAGAGTGGGAACCAATCGGGTCAGGTAAGTAGTCGAAGTAGGAAGAACTTTTGGATCTGACTTGGTGACTCAGAGCTTTCAGATCCCTCAAGCCCTGAAATGCGTGATTCCCTGAGGAGTAATAATGGGTCGAAATGCAGGCTGATGGCTCACAGATCTGCTGGGGGATGGAGCTGGCAAAAACCCATTTGGATTGGTGTTCTGAGGAATTTTCTCATCATCCTACCCACCTCCGCTTCTGAAAGACTACAAGAGGACATAACGGAAGTGGATGTGAAGGGTGGCCTAGAGGACTTTTTAGGAGTTTTTTTGTAAGAAAGGGGACCTCCGCCTCAGAGACACCAGTTCCAAAGAGAATCTGGGAACGTGGAGCCAATGGGACGAAGCCGTTGACTGTTTTGGATCTGAAGGCTTCGGATCTGATAATTTTGGAACTTTTTTTAGGAGGCTTTGAGGAAGAGGTCTGTGGAGAAGTCCAAGCTGGACAACACTTATGATGCTCCCTGGGCTCCTTGGATTTCTGAAAGGGGATTTGAGCCCCATGAGAAGACAGTTGAAACACGGAGGAGACCTTTGAAAGTAAGCTTGTTCCTCTGATTGCTGATAGCTCTAGCATTGAAGGCCTCACAAATAGCACAAGGAGTATTTAAATGTGCTGGGCCTAAACAATAAATGTACTCCCTGTGGGCATCAGAATTGGAAAGCTTATGCCCATAGGAAGTGCATTTCTTAAATCCAGTAAGTTTATCAGCCATACCAGAAAGTGGGACCTACTTAAACTACAAGAAAAGAAACTTTTTTGTTTAAATAAAAAGAGAAGATAAAGAATACAAACAATGGTAGTTAATATACCTGCAGGTATAAAAGTGAAGGAAGAACAAACTACCAATGATGGTATATAAAAGAATTACCAAAAAATGTAGCAATACAAGGGTAAGGAGGGAATATACATATATAGCTAGATAAATAAATAGAAAATAGATAAATATTTTAGATACAGGTAGCAAAAAAATCACACTCAACCCCAAAGGAGCTTACGAAGTTGCAATCCCAACCATCATGAAGAGTGACAAATAAGATCCAAGGTATTACGATGGTCAAGGGCAATACTGGTTAAGGAAGAGCTCATGATTCAGATCCAAGAATATGTAGAAAGTGGCCAAGTTGGATCTGTATCCATTTGTTGAGGAACAAATGAAAATGATATCAGATCCTTTGTTTTATCAAATAATATCTGAGGTATCTATGCAGGTCCAAGGTGTGGAGAACCTTCTCACTAGCAGATTGTGGAGAAGGAAAAAAGGAAGGCAGTGGAATAGACTGATTAAGGGACAAGTCATTAACCACTTTGGGCATAAAAAGATAAATATGAAGAGACACCCCGTCTTTGTGAAAAAACTAAAAAACAAGGAATGGCCAAAACAGCCTGAAGTTCAGGCACACTCTGCTGAAGTAAGAGCTAACACCAGAACAGTCTTTCATGTACAAAACTGCAAGGAAGATGAACTGTCAGGTTCAAAAGGAGCCAGAGTCAAATTTTCAATAACATAACTGAGGTTGCAAGGAGGAGGAATAGGCTCTCTCATATGCCTGAAGACACCTTTAAGTAATTGCTTGACCTCAAAATGAGAGGCCAAAGGAGGATTCAAGGCAGACAGACAAGAAATAGCTGGCAAGTGAGCTTTGCCTGAAGAATATGCAAAGACAGCATGGAGCAGATCACACAAATAAGAGAACAAGAGTAACCCCTATTTTTTGTTTAATTTCTCCAAATCTTTTTGGTTTCTAATACCATGACAGGAACGGACCCATTCCCAAGTCAAAGTACAATTAAAGTTCATGAAATTAGTATTGTTTCAATCTTAGATGTCAACCATAAGTGCACTTTGCAACACTCTCAATGTGCCCAGTAATGATGACTCCTGCAAATCGTACAGGGTTAATGTATTGGTAACATATCCAGATACGACTGTAGATTCTTTTTTTTTATAACACCCATTGCTCTACTACTACTGGAACTGTCTGGGTATCTTTCTTCCACACTACTTTCGTTTGTCTGCAAATCCTGATATTTTATTACTTTGTCTCTTTGTACGCAAGACACTGTAGTCACTGGGTGTGGCGATTTCAATGACCAATGCTACTTTTGTCTTCTTTTCATGGACCACTACATCCAGTTTTCTAGCATCTCTCTTTTAAACTGTTGGTAATGGGTGATCCTACGTGATGTAGACCATCATTTTATATGATGCTTTGTGGCTCATGTTTCCAGTGTTTTTCAGTGACTTCAGTACTATAACATTTGCACAATCCCCAGTACAACAGTCTTGCCACATTATTATGCCTTTAGTATACAGTTCTTCTGCCATTAGTAACCCTACTGAGAAGGGATCCTGATGGCGAGAGGGGCACCAAACAGAAAATATTTTTCATTTAGACAGATATGATTTTCTGGTAGTGGGTTCCTGGCCTCCTGATGAACCCAAAGCATGTCCTCAGAAAAGAGGTGCCTAAAAAGGATCAAAACCATATCACCTACAGTATCACTTGAACAGTGGACAGGAGAGGATGGATAAGAGATCCCTACTCTTGTATAAGATCATCTACCTGGTGAGGTTAACTTGTGGCGACTGCCCCTGGGCAGACGAAAAAGGAGAAACTAGTACTGTCTGGGCCAAAAGGGGGTTACCAACAAGATTTTGGGAGAACCCTGCTTGATCTTGTGCAGAACTCTTTGCAGTAGAGAAAGAGGTGGAAAGGCATACAGAAGCATTCCCTTCCAAGGAAGACAGGGTGTCCACTTTCCAAGTCATTGGACTTGTACTCCTGAACTGAATATAGGAAGTTGTCTGCTCAGACAGGAGACAAAAAGATCTACTTGAGGAATACCCCACCAATAGGCAATGCCCAGGAATAAAAAGTACAGTTTTGTACCTACCATAAATGTAGATGTTCGAGGATCCACATTGCTGCAGTCATAACCTGTGGGTAGTCCGCTGTCCTCGGTCGGCCCGAATACCAAAGAGTTAGGCTGGCGTCGGTCATGGGTGCCCGGAGCTGACGTCAGTACGTAGTAGTACTTAAGCGCATGACCGACGCCATATCTTCAGTCTTTCTTGCCCCAGATGTCAGAAGGCCTTAAAAAAAGGAAAGGCCAGAGCCACAAAGGAGAAAATAACAATAGTCCCCAAGGAACAACAACAACAACAACCCCAAACCATAGAGGGGAAGGAGGGAGGGAAAATAGGACTGCAGCAATGTGGATCCTCAAACATCTACATTTATGGTAGGCACAAAACTGTACTATGTTCTTCGTCTCACATTGCTGCAGTCATAACCTGTGGGTAGATTCCCAAAGCAAAGGAAAAGGGAGGCTGGCAAACTAAAAAGCATTAGGGGCTGCTAACATGCCCTGTAAGACTGCAGTGGCAAACCCAGCCCTGGACTTGGGAGTAAAGAGGGAGATGGTAATGCTTAGTAAAAGTGTGAACTGAACTCCAAGTAGCTGCTTCCAAAATATCCTTAGTAGCTACACCCCTCAAAAAAGCAGTAGATGTGGCAGTAGCCCTAGTGGAATGAGGTCTAATCCCAGCAGGAACATTCTTCCCATGATGAGAATAACAAAAGGCAATACAATTACCAATCCACTTTGAAATAGTCTGCTTTGAAACAGCCTTCCCTTGTGAACTCAAAGCAAAAGAAACAAATAACTGTTTGTCTGAACTCCTTAGTTCTGCTCAAATAGAAACGTAACTGCCTGTGTATATCCAAAGAATGCAAGATTTTTCCCCTTTATTTTGGGGATCAGCATAAAAGGTAGGGAAACGGATAGACTGGTTCAAGGCCGCATTAGAAATCACTTTTGGCATGAAAGTAGGGTTAGTACGCAAAGAAACTCTACCCTTATGGAATATTAGAAAGGGTTCAACTGCCATGAGAGCCTGCAATCCAGATACCCTTCTAGCAGAAGTAATGGCCAACAAAAAGGCAGTCTTCCAAGACAAAAACTTCAATTCAGACGTAGCTGCAGGTTCAAAAGGAGGCAAAGTAAGCTTCTCCAACACAAAATTGAGATCCCAGGAAGGAGTAGGAGCTCTACGGGGGTCTTATATTTTTGCCCTCTAAGAAATTGCTTAAACAAAGGGTGAGAAAATAAAGGAGGGTCACAATCATAGTGAGCAGAAATGGCTGCAGCATGAACCTTCACAGAGGAAAATGACAAACCCTTGTCTAGTAATTCAGTAAGGTACTGCAGTGTAAAACTCAAATTAGGTACCGAGACATCAAAGTCCTTTGTTGTGCTCCAAAGAAAAAACCTCCTCCATTTATCAGCATAAACTTTTCTAGTGCTGGGCCGCCTGGCTTCCAAAATGACATCTAAAACCTGTTGAGGAAGTTGAGAACCCACAGGCTCTAAAACAGAATACGCCAGGCCGTTAGATGCAGGGACTGCACCCTGACATTGAGCAAATGACTGCTTGACTGGGACAACAAGTGAGGAAGCTGTGGCAAAGGCCAAGGAGGCTCCTGAATTAAACTCCTCAGCAGAGGATACCAGTGCTGTCGTGGCCAATCTGGTGCTATTAAAATCATGCAAGGCTTGTCCCGCCTGACTTTCAAGAGTACCTTGGTAAGGAGAGGCAGAGGAGGAAAAGCATAGACGTGAAGGTTGTTCCAACTGAAAGATAGAGCATCCACTTTCCAAGCTTTTGGGTGAAACATCTTTGTGCAAAATTTTGGTAGTTGGAAATTTAGAGGAGAAGCGAACAGATCTATGTCTGGAGTTCCCTAAGCCACTGTCAACTGTTGGAATACCTGAGGATCCAATTTCCACTCGTGGGCATCCACAATTTGTCTGCTCAATACATCTGCTAGGGAGTTCTGTGCTCCTGGCATAAACCGTGCTTGAACAGTGATGTGCAAACTCGGAGCAGTCTCCCACAATATCATAGCTTGTCTGCAAAGAGGGTAAGAATGGGTTCCCCCCTGCTTGTTGATGTACCACATGACTGTAGTGTTGTCTGTTCGTATCAACACCTGTCCTGGTTGAAGAAGGCCCTTGAAAGCCATCAGGGCAAACTGGACTGCTAACATCTCCTTCATGTTGATATGCAAATGCTGTAGTCTGGGAGGCCACGTGTCTTGAATCCATTTCCCATTGAAGTGTGCTCCCCAAGCCAGGTCTGAGGCATCCGTCGTTATGATCTGACTCGCCTCTGGTCGGGTCACAGAGAGTCCCCTGTTTAGGTGACATTCCTGTGCCCACCACAAGAATTCCTTCTGAATGCAAGGTATTATCTGAATGACAGTGTCCAAATCATGGCAGTGTTGAGTCCATACACTTTTGAGATACCATTGTAGCTTCCTCATATGCAGTTTGGCATTGGGAAGTACCAGAATGCAAGATGCCATGAACCCCAAGGCTTGAAGGACTGTCCTTGCAGTCAGCCTGGACAGTACTGATAATTGCTGGAAGTATAGGTGAAGATTTCTTTGTTTGTCCGGGGTCAGAAAAGCCATCTGAGAGGCTGTATTCAGTCTCACACCCAGAAAGCACATGTCCTGAGAGGGTACTAGACTGGACTTTGTTTCGTTCACAGAATACCCTAGGCACCTTAAAACTGCCATTACATACTGTAGATGTTGAAGTAACTTGTCTTTGTCTTGAGCAAGAATCAGGCAATCGTCCAGATAAGGATAAATTTGTATTCCCTCAGTCTTAAGAAAGCTATTACAGGAGCCAGAACCTTTGTGAACACCCTGGGCAGTAGATAAACCAAAGGGCAATGCAGAGAACTGATAATGAGAAGTACCAGCCCGGAAACGCAGGAATCTCCTGCAGCTGGGCCTGATAGGAATGTGAAGATAGGCCTCTTTGAGATCCAGAGTTACCATCCAGTGATCTTTGCCTAGCAGAGGCAGAAGTTGCTGTAATGTTAACATCTTGAACTTTGGAATGTCTAGGTATGTATTGAGAATGGACAAATCCAGAATTGGCCTCCAAGTGTTTCCTTTCTTTGGCACTAGGAATAGACGAGAATAAAACCCTAGGCCTTCTTCTGACAGAGGTACCACCTGGATTGCCCCCATCTGTAAAAGCAAAGAAATTTGTTCCTGAGCCTCCAGCCTTTGTTGAGGAGGTACATCTGGCATGCCTTTGAAAGGAGGAAAAGTGTGAAAATAAAACTTGTAGCCTTGATTTATTATGTCCAACACCCATTTGTCCTGGGTGACCAAATGCCAATTTTGTTTGAAAAGTGCCAACTTTCCTCCTAGAGGAGCTGCCAGAAAAGAAGGATCTGGCAGCTGAAGATACAGGTCATTGGATCTGTTTACGAACAGGCTGACCCCTGCCCTCACCAGAAGATTGTGCAGGAGAACTCCATGTCCTAGGTCTGAAAGAACCCTGAGCGTGAGCCCTGCCCCTACCACGTCTAGACCTGCCCTTAGACTGAAAATCCGAAGAAGGGTAAGACCATCCTCTTGCAGGCCAATTCCTGCTAAACTTAGGGGGCTGCACTTGCAAAAATTCCTTAACCGTCTGCATAGACTTAGCTTTGTCTTCCATCTTTTTCAAAACTGACTCCACAGGGGAACCAAAAGAACTTCAGATTGAAGAGGAGCATCCAAAATCCGAGCTTTAACATGCTCTGACAAATTTTGATCCTTAAGCCAGGCATGTCTGAATAACTGAACCAGTAGCAGCCACCCTGGATGAAGCCTGAAGGGCATCGAAGCCACACTGCAAGGAATGTTTACCAACTTGATCTGAAGCATGAACCAAGTCCTGCAATTCCTTACACTCTATACCCTCAGATAAAGCATCTACCTTAGATTTCAATTGACCTAACAGAAAGTTCTGATACTTCAGCATATGAAATTGGCAATTTAAAGCCCTCATAGCTAACGTAGAGGAGGTGTACACTTTTTTACCCCACCTATCCAACGCTCTAGAATCTTTATCCAAAGGAACTGGATTCTTAACCACAGAAGCCCTGACACCCTTAGACCCTTGAATAATAGTTTCCGGGTCAGCTCTAGGACTCTTATACAAAAATTTATGTGCCTCTGGAACTCTGTAATACCTGTCTGGCTTGACAGGGGCAGGGGGTAAAGAATCAGGATTAAGGGAAGCTTCAGAAAAAACATCCTGAACAACATCTAAAACAGGGGGAATAGCCAAAGGTCTATGTTGTGGCAAAAACAAAAATTCCCTAAGCCTCTTACAAGAATCTGAAAAATCCTGACCTTCCCACTTGAAATGCTCCCTCATGGAATGTAAGGTTTCAGAAAAGGAAAAATCCTCTGGAGGTGAAGCAGAAGGACAGGAATCCTCTGCATCCGAATCTGAATAAGGAGGAAAATCCTGAATATCCTCAGCTGAGGACTCAGAGTAATCTGAGGAATGCTCCATTCCCTCTTAATCTGTCTCCACCCTAGGCCTCTTCTCTGGAGGGGGCATAGAACCCCTGATCAAAGTAATCAAATCCTCTGCCATTTTCAACATATGTTTTTTAGGAACAGAGCCCGAAGAACTAGGGCTATGGCCCGTACCAGAAAGACCAGGTCTAGCCTTAGCAGGGCCTTTAGTGACTGAAGTAGAAGGCCTAATAACCTTCTGTAAAGATGGAACCATAGAAACCTGAGAAGCACCCTCGGCCTGGCATAACTCCTGAGAGGCCAACTCCTGTAACAGTAAAGGTTCCCCCTGGGATTCAGCCGAGACCTCGGCTGGATCCACAGATTCAACCGTAGAGTCCATAGAACCGGCGTCCGCAACGGACGACTCATCCGGTTTAGACCTTACAGATTTATCTTTTCGCTTTTTTGCGGTAGCGGGCGTCGGAGGATCCAACGGCATGTTGTAGTTACACCGCTTACCGAAAACCAACCTAGCACAGTCTAATCTGCGTTTAATGGTGCGCTTATTAAATCTAGCGCAAAAGCGACACCCGACTATGTTGTGCTCAGGCCCCAAGCAAGGAATACAGAGAGAATGATAGTCCCTATGAGGTATCTGTTTCCCACAAGAAATACAATTATTAACTTTTTCTGACATCCGGATTAACTGAGGCAAGAAAAGACAAAAATTTTCCCCAACGGGGTACTTAGCCCAACTTGGTCTTCAGTCTGAAACTCGAAAATTGAAAATTTCAGATCGCCGAACGGCACTTGCAAACGCTGCTTCTGACCACGCGGCAAGAAAGACTGAAGATACTGCGTCGGTCATGCGCTTAAGTACTACTACATACTGACGTCAGCTCCGGGCGCCCATGACCGACGCCAGCCTAACTCTTTGGTATTCGGGCCGACCGAGGACAGCGGACTACCCACAGGTTATGACTGCAGCAATGTGAGACGAAGAACATCACTATGTTCTCCGTTGTACAGAGCCCAATTAAGGCAGTCCCACAAGCGTTGATGTAATTAGTAAATAGTGTCAAGCAGACTCTTCAGTCCAAAAAGTAACAAGCACCAAGTTTATTAACAAGCAATGGTTCCATTAAGCGCTTTCATTTCCAAAAACACGGAAACTTCATCAGAATAACACTGCCATTAAAACAGCCCACATATATATAACAAAAAATTAATTGATTAATTAGTTGATTCAATTACATCATTGGAACAGAGTACGTAGATTTAAAGGTACATAATAAAAACCTATGGTTATTGTGTCATCCAATTTTTCCATCTATAATAAATTTGTATTTGTGTTTTGATGGTATAAAAAACCAACAACATAAAAACCATATAAAAATTTTTATAAAAAAATTAATAAATACATTCAACATATACCTGATGTATAAAGAAGTTATATAAAATGTATGTGTATTAAGGTAAAAATACCTAATGCCCAGAAATACATTCTTGTGAAGCATCCATTTGTGTGCCAGTGCTCTGTAGCTGCTCAGAGAGTCTGCCACTAGACTGTGCTCTGAAGGAATGTAAACTGCCTGGAATCACCTGATAACAGATCGCCAGATCCCAGGCCTGAAGAGCTACTCTGCAAAGGAGATAAGACTGCATAGCCCTGTTTGTTGATGTACCACATCACAGTGGTATTGTCTGTGAAGATTTTCAGGGGGTTGGGGAGGAAAATGGAATGAGAGGCTTGTAGAGCCAGAAGCAGAGCCCTCATTTCTTTTACACTGATTTGGTCTGACCTCTGATAAGGCCCTGAGACCCTCACCTTTCAAAAGGTCACAACAAGTACCCCACCCCAGGTCTGCTGCATCCATGAACAGTTCTTGGGTAGGAAAGGCAACATGAAAGGGCAGTCCCAGATTGACAAACTGTGAATACACCACTGAGTTTGAGACAAGGAAGTAAAGGAGCAGGGTACTCTAGAGGGTGGCAATGGTGAAGCCACAACAACTTGCGTTACCACTGAAGTTTCCACATATGGAGTTTGGCAAGGTGAAGCAATGGAATGGTGGAGGTCATAAACCCCAGAATGCTGGGCTATTCCTTGGCTGCGCCAAAGGACAGAGGAAGAAGAGAATAGAAGAAGGTTGTCAGATGAAATCTTGGGAGCAGGAAAAGAGGCCAATATGGGAACAGTCAAACCTGCAACCAAGAAAAATATGATCCTGGGAGGGTGTAAACATTGACTTTTTGAGACCGATTATGAACCCCAGACTATGTAAAAGGCAAATGGTAACGTGAAGGTCTTGTAGAAAATTGCTGGTAGGAGGAGCCTGAATAAGGAGGTTGTCTAGATAAGGGAATATCTGTATCCCATAAAGCCTGCAAAAGACAATGACAGGAGTAAGGCATTTGGTGAATTATCCTTGGGGCGACAGAAAGACCAAAGGGCAAAGCAGAGAACTGAAAATGTGAGGAACAAACAGAAATATGTAAAAATTTCCTCAACAGAGAGTGAATACAGATGTGAAGATAGGCATCCTTGAGATCTACAGAGACCAAGAAAGCCTGCGAAGAAGAGGACAGAGTCTGAAGAGAGAGAGCATCCTGAAAGAAGGGACCTTGAGAAAAGTGTTGAGAGAGGTCCAGAACTGGTCTCCCAAGTCCTTCTGAGGAACCAAAAACAGCCTGGAGTAAAACCTCTTCTCACTTGAGTAAGTGGAACAGATCAAATGGTGCCCTGATCCAAAAGGGACTGCAAAACCTGTGGGAAAAAAAGAAAGCTGGTCTGAATGAGGTTGCGGAATGCTTGAAGGGAAGAGAAGGCAAAATGATAGCACAGTTTTGTCCTAAAAAGAAGGCTTCTGAGAAGGAGGAGTCTAAGTGGACTTAGAAGGAGGAATACATCTAGACCCCTTCTTACCTTTGGGAGGTTGAAGAGTTGGCCTGTGAACAAAAGCAAACTTACAAGGGCAATTCTTCTGGAATTTCGGTATAGGGGAGACAATTCTGCAGCAACTAACTGTAGTAACATTAAAAAAATATTAAAGTTAGAGCTTTTTGTAGATACCCCCAAATCGTACAACCTCTGCAAGTGAGGCAGCTTCAGGGTTCCAAAGAGCAAAGTATTCAAACAAAAAGAAAACAGGACCAGCATACAAGGCACCTTGAAAATAAATTTATTGATTGAGGTTCTTGAAAAACAGACCGGTTTCGGCAAATATTTAACAAAGCCTTCTTCAGTGTTTAAAAAAACAACAAAAAAGAACCTGTATTTAAATACTCAAGTGAGTCATGTGCTTAATTACATATGGTCATTCAGACCTGGCTTAAAGAGCCCACCAAGTTTAATGATCCATTTTTTCTCCATTGAATTTAATAAATTATGCCAACCTGATTTGTTATGCCTGGATCTTCTAATTTTATCAATAATGGTAAACCTAAAAGTAGCCTTTGGATGTACCAAAGAATGTTTATATATAGCATTGGTGTCTCTCACTAAAGTGTTCAGAGATTCGAAGCTTCAAGGGTCTGGAGGTTTGGCCAGTATAGAATGCAGGACATGTGCATTTGGCCAAATAAATGACCCAATCTGAGGAATAGTTAGCAAAAAATGTTAAATTGAATACTTGAGGGGTGTTTTGACTGCTGAAACTGGTGGTTTTGAGTATGATGTTACAATAGATACAGTGTCCACAAGGGAAATGGATCCCCTGATAATGTAGTCTGGATACTTTTGGTACCTTTCTTCTCAAGATGTTTAAAGTGATTAAAAAAGGCTGATAGATTTTTGCCTTTCCGAAATGAAAACGAACATCTGTCTCCAAGAAAGTCCTGAAGTCTAGGTTCACATGTTAATATGTTCCAATTATGTTTAACAATTTGCATCAATATGTTGGTATTTCGACCATATGTGGTGATAAATCTAGGTGTTACTGAAGGTGATTTGTGTCTAGTTTTTTTAATGAAGCAATTCAGTGAGTTTCATCTGGTCAGCTGTGTGTTTGGTATGTAATAGTTGACCCATTTTATACCCACGGTCATGGAATCTCTGAAGTGTCTATAAGTGTGCTGATCAGAACAAATGCGTTTAATGCACATGAACTGTGATTTGGGAATGTTTTTACAGATGTGAGGAGGGTGAAAGCTGGTTGCATGGAGAAGTGAATTATTTTGGGGGAATTTACGATGAATTCCTATAGTCAGCGTATGATCAGATGCACGGCAAACCAATACATCTAAGAAGATAATTTTATTTCTACCATAGCTGACAGAAAATTCAATCCCCCATTTATTTTCGTTCAAATAAGAAACAAATTCCTAAAGGTATTCTTTATTCGCTCTCCATACCAACCAGCAGTCATCCAAATATCTGCGCCAAATGTCCATTTCAACAGATGCACCCATAGCTGTGTCCCCATGGTTTATAAATAGCATTTGTTTTTGTAAAAAAAAAACACATTTTTTGTCAAAACATGTTCTGTTAAACACAACAAAAGGGTGTTGAAACCTGGCTTGTATATTTCAGTTTTGTTGAGTTTTTTTTATAGTTTATGTGCTTCAGTATTACAACCCAAATATAGATATTTGGCTATACTCTTAGCTAGGTAAGGTTAATATTTGACTTTTTACTCAACATACGTTGAGCTCAGTTTATATTCATAGGGTGTTTTCAATAATTGCATTTTCTTGGGTTAACACCCAAATGTAAAATTTACATGTTTTTTTATTGACAATGGGTATCCATCTAGTTGGTGGTGCTTTGTATCATTAGTTATATGGCATTTGTGTTTTTCACTATTGTTATGATAAGCTGTGCTTAGTTCACATTATACTTCAACATTCATATTATTTGAACTGATGTCTTTAGTATTTTTAACATATTAGGTAGATGGCTTATTTCTATCCAAAACTGATAATCTGGGGAGCTGGGTGTCTCATAGTTGGCAACAATACATTTATGCCTTTGTTTTGTTACTAGGACTCGTACAGGATATACAAATCACGACTGTGTTTAACACCAGGTGTGACTTTTCTTTATAGCAATTCAAGTAATAGGTGTGGTTTCCACCTTCTTTGATATGGAGGTGGTGTGAGTCCTTATTAATATGATTTTTGATGGCATATTCACTGGTTTCCTATACATCCTTGTCACGCCTTGCTTTTATGTTCTTTTCTTGTTTTAACAGTAAGCTCAGCATTAATGTCAATATTGGTCCCATTAAGTTTTTTTGGGCTCAATAGTGGACAATCTTGCTGTTAGACATTTGTTAATATCAAACCATTTATATATGGTTTCTGATGACAGCCACTTTTGCTTGGCCTCACTTTTCTGAACTGCTACATCGGGATTGTTTTATTACTGTATGACTCTATAGCATCAGAATCAATCTCTACACATTTTTCTATTATTTTTTAGATTTTCATTCCATATTAGTTTGAGCTATTGTACACTTGGCCTAATACTACAACACTTAACACCAACTGTGCATTAATTAGAATTTTTTATACATTTCCACATTACGGGCCTTTCAATCTATTTAAGATTATCATCAGTAAGATTTTAGGTCTCATTTTTGCAGCCTGTTGTCAAATACTACTCCAACTATCATTTTGAGTAAGGAGCCATATGATGCTTCGGACCTAAGGCTTATTGGTTCAGACAGGACCGGCAATAGACCCAATCCAGGTGAATAGTCCCTTTGGGGAATATTTTCACATTTATTTATGTCAGCTATAATATTATATTGGTCTGCTGCTTATTGATCCTATGCTGAACCGGCTCAGGTCTATTTAACTTTGGTATTATTTTGGACAGTGGTCTTTATTAATATATTTAAACATGGAATTGCATCATTTAATAAATTGGCTGTCTTCTGACAGAGACGATCTTACTGTTTTCGGAATTGGTCCCCTTGGTGAAAAGTTGGATGACCTTGGCAACACAGGCCTTGATGAAAATTGTGTAAACATTTTTTCAAATCTTAAACATATGAGATCTTTGAGAAATAACATTTGGCATTACAAACTTTTTCGTGCATATTTACTCAAAGGCATCACTCCACGACCTCAACCATTAGTAAATTCCCCTGATGATCTTCTATTGAAACAATGGAATAAAATTCAACAAGAGACAACCCTAAAATGTGTTGAAGTACTAGCAAATTTCCATAATAGAGTCACTGAACAAGAAATGAAATCCATTTCTTCTCAGTGATAAGGCCAAGCAATTTGAGGGTCAGACCATATATACAAATAGTATCAAGAACATAAGCAAGGAACTTATGACATTGGAATCACAGGGTAAGGATAGAAAAAAGAAAGTTCCAAAGGGATTTAGAGGATTATACCAGAGGGGATCCCTTCAATTTTACAAACAAAAACAAACATGTACGTTTTTCTCCTTCGAATCGTACCTATCCCAAGAGGAAACAGACTAAACATATACTTAAGAAAGGCACATATAACTATACTGACACTTCAGCTGATGAATATTCATCCTCATGTCTTGACACTGATTCAGGGGGTGCCACAGGCTCACCAGTATCCAAGAGAAGAAATTCTGTCACCTCACAGGATTTGGAAGAGGGCAGGAAACATAAAAGATGTGGACAACATGGAAATGCTATTAGAGATGTTTGTGACCAAACAAGCACTGTAAACATTACTAATATTTCATCACATGTCCTCTCCTCCTCTGAAATTGACATTCTTAATAAAGGATTATCATTCATCCCTGTTTTTTTTTTTGTTTCTGAAGAAAGTTTTGTTCAAGATATTGTTTCATTTTGTAGAAATCTTAACCTTAAACAATTTTTCCAGGAACAAGAACCAAAGATCTCTGATGAATTTATATACCATAGGTCTTTGTTCATGCCACCCATGAATCACCAAGTTTACATGTTTCAACAAGCCATTATCAAAGATCTACATTTTCAGTTTAGGTCAATTCCACCATTACCTAATAATGTATCCAAAATTTGAATGGAAAATATCAACACATTGGCAAACAATCACAATCTAGTCATAACTGGTGCTGACAAAGGTGGTTCTATAGTGATTCAGGATACATTACAATATGATCATGAAGCACTGAACCAATTATCCAATGCACGCTATTACTCGGAACTCACCATTGATCCAACACCAGTATTCAAGGAACAGATTGATTCTTTCCTTAGTTTAGCTGTTGCAGAAGGTATCATCACTCAAAACACACATCAACTCACCATTGCCAACCATTGTCCACAATACATTTATTTCCTACCTAAAATACACAAGGACCTTCAACACCCACCCGGCAGACCCATTGTTTCAGGTAGAAATTCATTAACAGAACCATTATCTCTATTCCTTACCAAATTTCTTAAGCCCCTTTTACAATATGTCCGTTCTAGAATTCAAGATACCACGGAATTTTTACAGATTATCTCTGATACACAGCTTGAGCCCGACTGGTTACTTTGCACATTGGATGTAAAATCATTATATACCAACATACCACACTGGGCTGGCCTAGAGGCGTTGGAATACTGGCTCAACAAAACTGAAATATACAAGCCAGGTTTCAACACCCTTTTGCTATGTTTAACAGAACATGTTTTGACAAAAATTGTGTTTTTCTTACAAAGACAAATGCTATTTACAAACCAAGGGGACAGCTATGGGTGCATCTTTTGCACCCATATATGCCGATTTGTTCATGGCATACTTTGAACAGGTTATTTACGACAACTTTCATAACATTTACATGGTTGAAATGGACATTTGGCGCAGATATTTGGATGACTGCTGGTTGGTATGGAGAGCGAATAAAGAATACCTTTCGGAATTTGTTTCTTATTTGAACGAAAATAAATGGGGGATTGAATTTTCTGTCAGCTATGATAGAGATAAAATTATCTTCTTAGATGTATTGGTTTGCCGTGTATCTGATCATACGCTTCCTACAGAAATTCATCGTAAATTCCCCCAAAATAACTCACTTCTCCATGCAACCAGCTTTCATCCTCCTCACATCTGCAAAAACATTCCCAAATCACAGCTCATGTGCATTAAACGCATTTGTTCTGATCAGCACACTTAGACACTTCAGAGATGATTTAGTACATTGATTCCATGACCGTGGGTATAAAATGGGTCAACCTAACACTTACCAAACACACAGTTGACCAGATGGAACGCACTGAATTGCTTCATTACAAAACTAGACACAAATCACCTTCAGTAACACCTAGATTTATCACCTCATATGGTCGAAATACCAACATATTGATGCAAATTGTTAAACATAATTGGAACATATTAACATGTGAACCTAGACTTTAGGACATTCTTGGAGAAAGATGTTCGTTTTCCTTTCGGAAAGGCAAAAATCTATCTGCCTTTTTTAATCACTTTAAACATCTTGAGAAGAAAGGTACCAAAAGTATTCAGACCACAATATCAGGGGATCCATTAATTGGTTGCTTCCCTTCTGGACGCTGTATCTATTGTAACATCATACTCAAAACCGCCAGTTTCAGCAGTCAAAACACCCCTCAAGTATTCAATATAACATTTTTTGCTAACTGTTCCTCAGATTGGGTCATTTATTTGGTCAAATACACATGTCCCTGCATTCTATATTGGCCAAACCTCCAGACACTTGAAGCTTCGAATCTCTGAACACTTTAGTGATATCAGACACAAGAGAGACACCAATGCTTTATATAAACATTCTTTGGTACATCCAAAGGCTACTTTTAGTTTTACCATTATTGATAAAATTAGAAGATCCAGGCATAACAAATCAGGTTGGCATAATTTATTAAATTCAATGGAGAAAAAATGGATCGTTAAACTTGGTGGGCTCTTTAAGCCAGGTCTGAATGAGCATATGTAATTAAGCACATGACTCACTTGAGTATTTAAATACAGGTTCTTTTTTGTTGTTGTTTTAAACACTGAAGAAGGCTTTGTTAAATATTTGCCGAAACCGGTCTGTTTTTCAAGAACCTCAATCAATAAATTTATTTTCAAGGTGCCTTGTATGCTGGTCCTGTTTTCTTTTTGTTTGAATACGTTTTGTAGATACATCAAGCCAAATCTATGAAAAGAATATTACAACTCTATGGGACCCAGTATTTGCAAACACTGTGCAAAATGACGAGTCACTCCACTAATACCTTCAAGATCAGTGTTGATTTTTTTTTTTTTCTTCTTTAGAGGCTTCTCAAGGCTCACACATATGAGATCATCTGAAAGTAACTAGATTCTTATAAGCTTGACAGTACTAATATTTTACTGTATTCTTCATTTAACTGCCACATTTTCATTAACTGTCATACCAATACTATCTTACATATGCACATTTATTATCTTTTGGTTAACTGTCATGTCAATGTGTGTACATTTGTTATGCAAATCTTGTATAACTGCCTTCTATTAATCTGTAAAGTGCAGCATTTCTCCCTGGAACTCTGCTGAAAATGGGATTTGTGCTAAGTCAGACTTCCCTGGTAAGCAAAAGCAATAAGTAAATTATGCTCTTCACCCAGTTGTCTTCTGTGACGGCCACCCATGCTAGGCAGAGAGATGGCCTGCCCCCAACTGCCTCCAGAGAGGATCAGTCAGGCACCTGAGGTTGTTTCACAGAGAAAGGATCCCTGAATCCCTAATTCTGCAGACCTCCTCTGCCCTGGGGAGGTACAAAATAAGGGTCTATGTTAAATAAACAAACGCTTAAAATGTTGAGTACAACATACTTTAACAATTTTAAGCGAATGTTTATTTAATAGACCGCTCAGAACTTCGGAAAACAGAGTTCTGATATTCCGTTTGGCCAGCACTGACGTATGATGAAATACGTCATGCAAGCTAGTGCTAACAGCACCGTACAGTGCAGAATGTGAGAATTTCCCTTTTCTGCACTGACGTGCGGTCTCGGAGTTGGCATATTTAAGTGGGGGGGGCACAGCCCCCCTGGTTGCAAGGTTAAAGTAGGTTTTCCCTTTTTTTTTTTTGTTCTTGTGTGTATGTACCATGGTATCAGTTGGTTTTGTGTACTGTAGCAGTTGGGAGTGGTAGGTGGCCAAACAAAACTTTTCGGGATTGTGTAATTAGATATTCTGAGCAGTCGGTTAAATAAACTTTCACTTAAAAGTGTTTGACTATGTTGTACTCAACATTTTAAGCTTGTGCTTATTTAAAATAGATCCCTCATTAAAGGGGTCACCAATGCCAGAGTCATCCATCTCATGGAGAGGTTAGAAACGGCTAGTTGAGTCGACACCTGAGACTTGAGGTGCTTCCAAGTGTCAGAAGTGTCAGGCTTTGTTGAAAAGTCTAAAACTTGCTCTGCAAGACCTCTTTAAATTATCTGACCCAAGACTTCAATGTTCTGAGGGCAAACATGACTGAAGCATAAGCTTGCTTCCCTATATTAATCATCCTGAACTCCTTGTTGGGAGGATGGACTGCTGTTGGGACACTGGACAGACCTTGTCGGTTTTAATGAGGGTGTAGACAGAGAAGTGAAGAGAAGGAGCCTAGAAAGCTCCCTTCTGAGATGAAGGGCTGCTGGCTGTCATCCTGGAATAGCAATTGTGTATAAAAATTGTCTTGGTGTAGAAAGGGCCCAGCACTGGAGACAGAAATGGTGCCAAAGTAAATGGAGCTAAGATCACTGACAAATGGGCAGCACAGGGAATTTCAGAGAGAAAAGCCCGGATTTGAAAATCCTCCAATTTTCAGTCTGTTTCTTCTCTCTCTTTCTTTTTTTTTCCCTTTTAGTCTTTCTTTACCGTTGGCTCTGTCTTTATCTTTCTCCTTCTCAGACTCTAGGAATGAGGCAGTAGTCTTTTACTAGTTTTCAACTAAAATCAATTTTATGGAACTTATATTTGTCACATTATTTATTTATTTATTTACCGACATTTGTTTACTGGGAAAGTCCACTGTGCCAGGCTAGCCCATTTTCAGTGGAGGCTCGGGGTGAAAGGCTCCAGGGAATTCACATAGAAAACAAAACTAAACAAACCTAAACAAAGGTTAAAACATGTTTTACAAGAAGTATTTTAGGACACAGAGATTAAAATTACAGAAGATATAAAAACTTATTGGAAAAGCAAAAAGAAAACTTTCACATTATAAATTAAGATTCAATAAAGAAATCTAATATGTCTGCATAGTACAAGATGAAATATATTGATGACTGGCAGTAGAGAGCAACCGGCTGTTATACTCAAAAGTAAAGGAGTGTATCAATTGAGTATTTAGTCAAGAAATGGGAACAGGGAAGTAAAGGTTAAAGCAAAGGCATAGAGGAAAAGGGTTTGTGATGGCAGAGAGGTAAGGAATAGGAGTAGGAGGGTGTGTGAGGTTTTGTAAGAGTTAGTGTTCAGTCACAGTGCATGACAGGGAAGTTTGGAATTGTAGAGGGAGAAATTGTAAGAAAAAGGAAGGGGAGAGAGGAGAAAGGTAGTCTGGTGAAGTAGAGGGGGGGAGTGGAGACTGGAGAGTGAAGGGTGAGGGAGGGAGGAGTTGAAAGATGAGAGGAAGAAGTGTTAGATAACACGTTCATTTGGGAGTATAAGAGTAAGCAGGGAAATTGTGAGCAAGTGAGCTGGAAGGATTGAGTTTAGGTAATGGCTGAGGAGGGAATTGAGCAGTTACAGGTCCACATGGAAGAGAAGTGACTATGCAGTGCACGTTTGAATCTAGAAAGTCTCGGTTGAAGGTGCAACCATGTAGCCAAACTGGAGGCTGAGCTCTCTCATCTCAAAACTGGTTTAACCAGTCAGGAGGAGAAGGTAACCTCACACAACACAATTCCAGTATCAAATAGTCCCACCACAACAGTGAACCAAACACATAAAAACACAAAAACATACCCGGAGGCTCTAAACAAAAATCTACCCAAGCAACAGATACCTCCAAAGCAGACATCCAAGCAAACGCTACCCCAAAACAAAACACGTACAACACATAGCACACAAAGTCAGTGTGCCAAGCAGTCACAGCCCTTAAAGCTGAATAACACACCTGATACTCTTGTAATAGGTGATTCTATTGTCAGACACACCGACGTCCCGCTCACCAGGCTGAATAAAGAGAAGGTCACAGTGAGCTGCCTGTCAGGCACTAGGATCCGCCACATAACGCAAGCACTCAGGTCACTCCAAAGCAAATACAAATATGACTCAGTCATTGTACATGCTGGCGTGAATGACCCGAGACGTACCTCCCTCGACTACATGAAAAGAGACATAGAGGAGCTCTCTGATCATGTAGCCCAGGCCGGTATGACCCTGACCTTGAGCAGCATCTTACCCTCACCTAGAATGATGCCACAGTATAAAGACAAAATGATTGATTTTAACAATTGGCTAAAATTTTAGTGTCATTCAAAGGGGATCCAGTGTCTGTCAGCCTGGGATGACATGCTCGACAAGCCACGCTGCTTTGCTAGGGACGGCTTGCACCTGTCACCCATGGGCTTTTGGATATTGGCAAAGGCTCTTGCCAACCCCATAGTGCCTTTTTTAGGCAAGGCTCAAAAGTCAAACCCACCTCCATAGACAGCACAAGGAACAAGAAACTAAGGGTAATGCTGCTAAATGCCAGAAGTCTTAACCTCAAGATGCATGCACTCGAAGCTCTCCTCAGTATGGAGAACATAGATATCTGTGCAGTGACAGAAACCTGGTTCAAGGCTTCAGAGCGCACCCTAGTACTACCAGGTTATACCTCATATCATGCTTTTCGGCCCCAAAACCTGGACCGAACCACAAAAGGAGGGGGAGTTTCCATATTTATCAAGGATATCCACACCCCCAGGTTAGTGGCATTGCACGAAGTATCGGAGACCATCCATGTGCAACTGACAGTGGGCAAGACTGCTTTTTCAGTTTATAGCATCCTACAGACCACCCTCTCAAAGTCAGGAATCCCACTCGGCTTTCCTAAAAACATTGGAGAACATGAAGATCTCTCCAAACACCATTATATTGGGTGACTTCAACTACCCAAACAGACTGGGAGCATTACTCAAACCCCAGCACCTTTGCCCAAAGGTTCCTGGAATTTATAAACTCAAATGCTATGGAACAACTAGTCACCACTCCCACAAGAGGGGAAAACATACTAGACCTGATCATTACCAACATGGGGACTCTATGCTCCATACCAGAAGTATATCCCTCGTTGGTAAGATCAGACCATAAATTAATTTCACTGGATATCCACATCCCGAACCCACCCCCAGCCCAGAAAACCACAGTGAAAACCTTCTCAAAAGCGAACTTCACACTTCTCAAAACCGAAGTGGAATCCTTCAAGGTCCCAGGGCCAGTGGAAACTACGGCCCAAACTGCAGAATCCTATACAAATGCATTCTACGGACATCTCCAGGAATGCATGGATCATGCTATCCCAAACAAAATCAAGACCCAATCATCCAAAGGCAGGCGTCCAGTCTAGTGGATCCCAGCCATAAATAAACTGTACAACAGAAGGAGGAAGTTACTACATGATAGAGCAAAATCCCTAAAAGGGAAGGCATCCCTGATCAGTACTAGCAAAAAATTACGATCCCTCATAAAATCCTCCAAGGCCAGCTTCGAGAGAAAAATTGCACAGGACACTAAAGACAATCATAAGGCTTTTTTCAGTTATGTTAGGAACCTGGGATGCAACTCCCAGACTTGTACTGAGTTGATTGTAAGCGTCAAAAAATACACTGAACCCACAGACATCGCCAATATCCTGGCAGACCGGTTCAGTGCAAACTCCCCCCCCCCCCCCCAAAAGAGCAAGTATCTATCCCGGCAGAGTGCAGCCTCCCAAACATCTCTGATGCTCAGGTGAAGGCCGCCCTCTCCAAAGCAAAAAACAATGCCTCCATGGGACCAGATGGCGTCCCGAGTTGCGTCCTACATGAACTCCAAGAAGAACTAATTCCTTAAGTAAAACTGCTGTACAATCTCAGCCTCACTACAGGATAAGTGCCCAAAGAATGGTGTACAGCAACAGTGGTCCCACTCCACAAAGGTGGCGCTTCTGCGGACCCTGGAAACTATCGCCCCATAAGCCTGACTAGCCTAGTCTGCAAGGCTATGGAGAGGATCATCATGGAACTCATAAACAAAGACACTGGGGACCTACAGACACCAGATCCTACCCAATTTGGCTTCGTCAAGGGCAGATCCTGCCTTTTGAACCTGGTCGACTTCTTCGAAACAGTCACCAAGGCCATAGATGAAGGGAAGGTAGTCCACACAGCCCATCTGGACCTCGCAAAGGCATTTGACACAATACCCCACTCGGGCATCATAGATAAGCTATACAGCCTAAATATAAACCCCTATGTCACAAGATGGGTCGCAAACTGGCTCAAAGACAGAACCCACAGAGTCAGAGTTGCTGGAACCATGTCAGACTCGAAACCGGTCACAAGTGGCATCCCACAAGGTTCTGTCCTGGGACCTCTCTTGTTCAGTATTTACTTTTCTGAGGTACAGGCCAACGTGGGAGGACTATGGCTCACCAAGTTCGCAGATGACTGCAAACTGGGTGCCATAATCGACTCTCCAGCTGACACAAACATCCTTCAAAAAGGTCTCGCAGAGACGGATAACTGGTGCCAGAGCCATGGTCTAAAGCTAAATGCCAAAAAGTGTATAGTCATACCCTTTGGCAAAAACAATGTGCCCACAAATTACCACATAGGTGGTAACCCATTAAGTACAGAGAAAGTAATTAGGGATCTGGGGACCCAAGTTGATAGCAATCTCTTCTTTGACAACCACATTGCCAAAGTGGTTAGAAAGACCTTCTACATAGCCCACCTCATCATGAAAGGATTCACATCTAGATCAAGAGAGGTAATCATGCCCCTTTATTCATCCTTCATCAGACCCATCATAGAATACAATGCCCCCTTTGAGATGTACCTTACCCGACACCTGCAGCAATTAGAAAGACCCCAAAAGTACCTCACCAGGAGGATCAAGGGACTCAAACAGATGCCATATGCTGCTCGGTTAAAAAAACTCCAGCTCTACTCAGCTGCATACCACCTACTTCGAGGTGATGTATGCCTGACATATAAAGCTATGTCCAACCCAGAATTAATGGACATGCTCCACCTCAGTAAATCTAAATCCCTTAGAGCCACGCGCTCGAGGGACTTGAACCTCAGCACAGAAATAAATAGAACATGCTGGAGGGACAGATTCATAACCCAGAGGCTCCCTTCACTCTGGAATAGAATTCCAATTCATGTTAGGCAGAGCACCTCAGTGACTCTCTTCAAGAAGAATCTTGATGAGTGGATGGGGGATCGTAGGTTTGTCCCAGGGATTACTTCCGTGTCACTATTAGACAAAGGCACAGTAAACTAAACTTTAAAAAGGGCACAGTATACTCAAATCAAAGGGTGGCGTAAGCCAAACACAATCGGGCTAGGCTTATAAATGCCCCAGGGCAGACAGCCTAGTATGACCCTATGAACCTATAGATGCTGGAAGATTATTCCAAATTTTAGAGATTGTACAAGAGTTGACCTGCAGGTAGTTTGGGTTTATGTACTCTGAGAAAGTATTGGTTTACAGAGCTTAGGGAATGAGATGGAGTGTACAGGGTAAAGAGGGAGCAGAATGCTGGACAGTCCTGAGGTTTACATAGAAGTTTATGAGAAATTATGAGCTGGAGGAGGAGATGGTAATGGGGAGTTTGAGCCATTGTAGTTGCTTTAGAGAAAGACAATGGTGAGAGGAGTGGCAACTATTTGTAGCAAATTTAGCAATCTTATTATAGCATGTTTCTAATATTGTCATTAGGGAAGACTGCAAATTAGTTAATAGGGGAGCACCATAAGTAAGTGACACTAGAAAGTATGATAGAGCTAGCGCTTGTTTAGAAGAGAGGTGGAGGAATTTGTTATGTCTATATAATAGCCCCAGTTTCTTATTGGTTTTGTTTATGTTATTTTGAACATAATGATCAAATTTGAGATTTTCATCTGTGATTACCCCTAACAGTTTAGTATGGGTAACTAACTCAATTTTAGTAGAGTTGAGAGAGAGAATTTCAAAGTCAGCTATATTAATGGGTACATTTCTCTTGAAAGTGAAGATCATAAGTTTCATTTTTTGGGGATTTAGAGATTATTATTGTGAGGCCTGGTTTCTACAGGCAGCTTGGGTGATTTGCTTTAGTGTGTTTAAGTTGTGGGCAGTGCAGACTATTGTGGAATCATCTGCATACTGGACTAGGGGAGGCCTGCTGAATAGCTTGGTGGAGATTATTAATGAAAATTTTAAACAGAATGGGGCCTAAAACTGAACCTTGGGGACTACCGGTAGGGTTATGGATGTAAGGGGAAATGGCGTTTTGCCATTTAACAGCATGCTCTCTGTTAGAAAGGTAGCTTTTGAACCAGTTAAGAGACTGGGGAGATAAGCCGATACTAAAGAGTTGGGACAGAAGTATATAGTGAGAGAATATGTTATAGGTAAGTCTGGGAAAAGGGCTGAGACAATGTTGCCAGAGTCTCGTGGTTTGTTCACAAGGTCTATGAATGAGATTAATGCAGTGGATGCACTATGTCCAGGGTGGAAACCGTGCTGAGTAGGAGAGAGATCATATTTTAGAAGGTAGTCTAAAAGTTGTTTTTGAACATACTTTTCTAGAGTTTTTGAGAGAGAGAGGAGAGTAGAGCTACGGGTCGGAAGTTGGAGATGTCGGCTGAAGGACCGCCTTTATGAAGTGGTAATATTATAGCTTTTTTCCAGAGTCCGGGGACATAGGATTCCTGTATGGATCTATTAAATCAGGATGCTAATGGGGTAGGCCGCAGAGTCTGCTGCAAGTCTGAGGAATTTGTTAGAGATATTGTAAGCAGAGTTGGTGCAAGGCTTTAGTTTTAGAAGCAATTTTTTGATCTGGTAGGTAGGGATAAGAGAGAGTGTAAAAAGGGTGGAAGAGACAGATGTATGCCATTTGGAGAGCAAGTGTCAGTGGACAGAGTGGTGGTGAGAGGACGATGGTGAAGTAGTAGTGTTGGGAAGAGGATGGGAGAAGGTAGAGGTAATGTTGGCAATACTGTCAATAAAGTAAATACAAACACTGTTTCCTGTTTCTTATAGATCTAATTTTTCCTCATCTTATTCTTTATGGAATAGTGGTAATTAATCATCCCCTTTATTTTTATTACATACTGTTATTCTAATTTCCTTTAATTGCTCTAATGAATTATAAAATACACAATATATTGTCAAATACTATATTATTCACAGTTTTACTATTTTTATCTCATCAGTCGCACTCCTCTCCATTTCTTGAGTTGTTCTGGCAACTTCCAAACTATCTTCCCGTAGGACCATGTCCTCTACCCATAGATCTAAAAAGCCTTTAAGAGTATTTATAGATGTTAAGTTGTCAATCTCGCCTTCATTCTTGCTGGATGGGTTATCCTCGGCTCGACTGCTTTAGCTTAGGAACTCCTTTTACCAGCTCGAGGCAACCCTATATCCCATGATGCAAGGCGGAACTACCTCAGATCTCGTTTGCCGCTTAGCAAAAGAGGTCTCCTTTACCAGCAGAGGTAAGTGAATTTCTTGTCAAAGAAAGAGAAGCTTAGTTAGGGTTTTATTTTCCCCTTTTAGTCATAGTATAGTCTGTAGTGAATTACAGCCCACCCTATTTCCTTGTTTTTCAAACTTTTATAACCTTTTTAAACCTTTAGTGTAAAAGTTTTAGTTAGGCCTAAAACCCCAGTTGTTAATCCCTTCCTGTGTGGTGTGTGTAGGGGATTAATTTTGTGTGTTTGTTGGGGTTTGTGTGTGTTTCTTCCACCTAGGATATGTCTAGGAAGGCAAGGTCTCAGGCTTCAAGAAGTGTGACTCGTGCTGTCAGAAAATGTCTCTGACAGGCGGTCACACTTCTTGTGTGTTGCCTGGGGCCTTTGCGACTCCTGTGCTTTGTGTCACTCCTTTAGCCAGAGAGTCCTGCAGGAAAGGAGGAATAAACTTATCCTCCGTGGCTTACTTAAGCCAGAAGGTTCTCCCTCTAAAGCAGGGTCTGGGAAACCTTCTAAGCCACCCGGCTCAGGCTTCAGTTTCCAAGCCTCCTCCGGTGGCTCCCAGCTGGAACCGATGTATCTGCCTCGAAAGTAGTGGGTTGGTGCGGCTGGTTCCGATACCTTATCTACTGTAGCCTTGTCGGCCCGGCTGCAGCCGACACTTTATAGATCTCGGTCCCCGCCGTTACTGAGTATCCACTCGGCTCCGGGTCTCCTCTTTTGTTGGGCGATCTTGAGATCTTCAGGCTGTCTGACCACGACTTGGAGGGTGGTAAGCAGGCTGTTGAAGTCTCAGGCACTGGCCCAAATGCTCCATAGCCCGTCTCAACAGACTTGGCTATAGCCTCACCCTTGAACTTCCTCCTCCGACTCCACATCAGAGTTGGACAGCGACTGTTTCGATCTCCTCCTTGAGACCTTCCTTGGAGGGATGGTTTCCTTGTCGGCTCCGAGGGGCTAGTGGCATCGGACCCTTGTCCGACCCGCTCTCCCTCTCGGGCTTGCCTTCCCTCTCAGTGGGCATTCCTGTTTCCTCAGGCGGGGATATTCCGGCCTCTGATGAGTGTCCTGGCCTCTGAGCCTGGTCAATGGTCCATCCTCTAGCTCCTCCCTCATCAGTGCCTGCAGGCGCCTCTTGCCAGCCTCTTGCTCTCAGGCCCAGGGATCCATCGCCCCAGGTTTCCCCATTGGGAATTTCCTCCTCTTCGAGGTTTCTCCTGATCCTGCAGGAGGAAACACACAGACTCCCTGAGTCTACTACATCTGATACCAACTTAGATGAGTCGGAGGGTTCCACGGTCCCTCTGAGGATGTCTCTTTTCAGACATCCTTGAGCTCGTCAAACAGAGGGGAATGGCCTCCATTGACTCCTCCAAGGATGAGTCGGTATACCTGGAGGCTTTTGGATCCCGACCCTCCACCTCCTGGGTGTCTCCGCCTTCGACCCACTGATGCAGGTAGTGGCTCGGAAGGCATGGCAGATTCTGTATAACCTGTCCCCAGGAGACCATCCAAATTCATCACGGCCCCTTGGACAAACAGTTCCTTTCCAAGGGTGTCTCTGTGGATGCTATGGTGGTGGCGGCCACTAAGAAGGAACTGGCGGATCCTTCAGTACCTGTCCATCCTCCATGGACAGGTATGGAAGCGGATGTTTTCTTCAGCGACTTTTGCTATGGAATTATCTTTGTCACTTCACCAGGCTTCAGAGATATTCTCAAGGAACTGGGTGAAGTAGTCCAGGATCCTTCTGCTGCTGGGGCTCAGGAAAAGATTGCCTCGCAGCTTGCAATCCTGAATTCCATATCTAACTCCTCCATGCGGCTCATATCCTATGGCACAGGAGTTGCTCTTAGGCGCCAAGCCTGGATGCGGCTTGTAATTTTCACCGACCTTTAAGGCGTCCTTCACTAATACCCCTTTGATGGTTCGGCTTTGTTGGGACCTCAGGTGAAGGATACCTTGACCAGGTGTGAGCAGGACGGTAAAACTCTTTCTGCCGTTGGAGTCAGTTTTCCACTCCTTCTAGACCATATCCCAAGGGTCAGAAGGGGAAGATCCGTAAAGCCCAAGGAGCTACACGGACACGTGGTCAGTTTACCCCCAGAGGCAGAGGGGTGGCAACAATGACGCCCTAGAGGCAGGGGTCCTCAGAACCAGGGCAACAGGGAGTCTCTTCCTGAGAAGCCCTTTCAGCATCCCTGAGGTGTTGCCCGACTGTCCACCCTTGGAGGCAGTTGGGGAAGGATTCGCTGTACCCAGTAGCCTGGCAATCCCTATCTCAAGAGATGTGGGTACAGTCGATCATATCCGAGGGTTACAAAATCCCTTGAAGGTTTCCGTACCTCTACAATCCCTTCCAGACATCTCACCCGGTCAAAGGGATTTGGCAGAACAGGAGGTTTCAAAGCTCCTAGAAAAGAGCCGTCCAGACTGTGCCGGCAGACCAGGTAGGATCCGGCGTCTACTCGAGATTCTTTTGGTCCCCAAAGAGACCAATATTAGACATGAGCAATCTAAACAGATTTGTCAAGAAGGCAAGATTCGGATGGTCACGCTTCAGTCCATTCTGCCCTTTCTGGGCAAGGACAACTGGATGTTCTCTATAGACCTTCAGGATGCGTGCTATCACATAAAGATTCACAGACGCTCCAGAAGGTTTCTCCGCTAGGGACCAGTCATTACCAATTCAGAGCACTGCCCTTTGGCCTCACTTCAGCCCCAGTGTGTTTACCAAATGCATGGCAGTGGTCACAGCTCATCTGAGTCGTCAAGGATTCCAGGTGTTTCCCTACTTGGACAACTAGCTCCTCTCCTCCACCACCAAGTGTCAGCTTCTTCAGTCCAGAGACTACACTCTACAGTTTTGCAGGAGTTTGGGAATTTCAGTAAATTTGAAAAATCTTCTCTGCTGCCTTGCCAATCTATCACCTTTATAGGCAGAATTAAACACCGTCAAAATGTTAGCCAGACTAACAGATCAAAGAATTCTGGACATCCAAAAATTCTATTGCAAAGCAACAAGATCAAAGCCAGATTTATACTGAAGGTTCTAGGTCTTATGGCTGCGGCCATTGTTCTTCTACCACTGGCTCGCTTCCACATCGTCTTCTGCAGTGGATGCTATTCACGCAGTGGTCGTACCACAGTCTCCCGATGAGGCACGAAATCTTTGTCACACAGTCGTGCAGAGCTCATCTGAACTAGTGGATATCTTCCCCTCTTCTTCATCAGGGCCCTCCTCCAGTTGCCACAGTCACTACGGATGCCTCTCTGATCGGGTGGGGGGGGCATTATCAGGGCAGGATGGTCCACGGGACATGGCAACCCATAGAATACCATCTGCACATAAATGTCCTGGAGATGAGAGCAGTGCTTTTAACGTTGCAAGCCCTCAACGACTTTCTTCCCACGGGGACTATTGCAGTACAAGCGGACAACATGTCCGTGGTCTGGTACATCAACAAACAGGGCGGGACCAGGTCCTATCCGTTATGTCGAGAAGCTCTCAGACTTTGGCAATGGGCGATCTCTTCTCAGCGGTTTCTGATAGCACATCCCGGCAGGTCCAACCTATTAGCGGACAGGCTGAGCAGATCCATTCTGATGCCTCACGGTGGTCTCTCAATCAATCTGTAGTGGATCAGATTTTTCTGAAGTGGGGCACTCCTTGTTGCGATCTTTTGCTACTCCTCAAAACAACAAGTGCCCGATTTTTCACTCTTTCCCCTTCCAGGTCAACCCCTGAGAGACTCTCTAACCCAGGATTGGCCCGGGGACTTCTTTCCTCCCTTTCCTTGATTCCACAAGTCATTCAGAAAGCCACCGTTTTGAGAGCCAAGTTGATCCTCATTGCCCCATATTGGCCTCGACAAATTTGGTTTCAGTCTCTGCATCGTCACCTTCTGGTGCAGCCCTGGCATCTAGACCCAGTTCCGGATCTTTTGATCCACCAGTCGGGTCAGCAGCACCGGGCCATTCATTCTCTCAACCTCACTGCTTGGTTGCTCCACTTCCTACCTAGCCAGGCTACCGTGATTTTCGGACTCAGTCAGAGACATTTTAGTGTCTTCCTTGAAGTCGTCCACTAGGACTGTTTATGCTAGCAAGTGGCGGCGTTTTCTATTTGGGCAAATTCCAGAAATATTGATCCCTTTACTGCTCCTGTACATGTTTTAGATTTCCTGTTTCATTCAGGATCCTCGTCATCTACAGTCAAAGTACAACTGGCTGCTATTTCCAAGTATCATGTTGGCTTGCATGACAATAACATTATGTCTCATAGATTATGCAAGGCCTTTCTGAGAGGAGTTTTCTCCTAAAACCACCTATAAAGCATCCTCCTCTGCAATGGGATCTAAACTTAATGTTGGCATCCTTGATACTACCTCCCTTGGTCTGCTTCATGTTCTTTGAAGTTATTGACCTGGAAAACTATATTTTTACTGGCTGTTACTTCTGCAAGAAGGGTTTCTTAAGCTCTCTGCATTTTATTTGGTTTTCATAAGGACAGGGTATCATTAAGAACTAACCCTTCCTTTCTCCCCAAAGTCGTATCTCAAACCAACATTAACCAATCTATAGACCTACCAGTCTTTCCCAAACTATTCCGACAGAGCTGAACAGAAACTGCATTTTGGATGTCCATCGTCAGCTCAGGTACTATTTGCATAGAACTAAACAATTCAGAAAATCGGACCAATTATTTGTCTCCTATGCAGAAAACAGGATAGGTCTTCCAGTCTCTAAAGTGACCTTATCCAGATGGTTGACTTCCACTATTTCCTATGTGTACTCTCTCAGAGGCAAGCAGCTATCTTCTAAGCCAAAAGCACACTCAACCAGGAGTCTATCCACTTCTGCAGCTTTTCAGGATAGACTACCCATTGATACCATTTGTGCAGCAGCTACTTGGGCGCCTCATACCTTTGTCTCTCATTACAAGTTGGACTTGGCCTCCAGAGATAGGGCCAGTTTTGGTTCCACAGTTCTCAAGAGTCTGTTCCATTGAGCCACCTGGGATACAGGTGCTAGGGCTGTCCCATCCAGCAAGAATGAGGCGAGATTGACAACTTAACATTTAGAAGTTATGTACCTACCATAACGTTCCATGTTAGTTGTCTTCTCTTCTTTCTTCATCCTCCCTCCTTCCCCTGGCCTGGACAGATCTTGAAGAGTTCCTATTAGGTTGTATCCTCCTGAGCCTGCATATGAGGACTTCTATTAGGAACTTGTGTTCCTAATTATGTTAGGATAGTCTTTAGCAGGGTAGGTTAGCTACCAAACGAGATCTGAGGTAGTTCCGCCTTGCATCATGGGATATAGGGTTGCCTCGAGCTGGTAAAAGGAGTTCCTAAGCTAAAGCAGAAGACAACTAACATGGAACGTTATGGTAGGTACATAACTTCTAATTTTCGTGTACTGAATTTACAAGAATTTTTATACTGCTTAGTTTTGTGTAACAAATGTTACTAAACCCCTGAAGCTTTACACTGTTCTGACATAATTTATCAACTGTTCCCGTCATCCTTTTAAACTAATTTTTAAAACCAATACATGAAATCGGATAACTACATTCCAGTAAATTTTACTGGCATAGTTATTCAGTGAATCCATTGCTTATTTATTACGCTGGTTATAAAATTAAAAACACAACAAAAAATCAGAATAATATAAGAGAAAAAAGTTAAAAAGGGTACAGTACTGCGTATATGCAATTATGCAATTATAAAATACTTTAGTAACACTTGCTCAATGAAAAATAAAATAATCAAATCACACCTTTCTAATACAAATTCTGACAAACGTTTAAAACAATTTCATGGGAGTATTTTTACAGTTAAGCAAAACATCTATTTAGCTTATTCTAAATGTTAAAACAATTAGCTGTGCCAATCTAGAGAGAGAACTGAAGCAAAATACTTACCAAAACCAACAAACGTGCACCTCTGTTGCATGGCATTCAGGACATAATGTTAGCAAAAGCATTTTTTTCATTGTAATATACACTCACATATGTTAATGAGTGCTTACAATAAAATGCATTTTCTTGCCAATATGTAGTATAAAATGTAATGTCTGCCCTAGTTGATGGACTGTGATCCTCCATGATTTACCAGAAAATCAAACATTTTATAAAAACGGCATAAATATGAGGCAAAATCAAGGGCATTCTGCAAAATCATGGACAGTTCAGAAGAAAGGTTAGCACTAAAATATACCACTCCCAGCACACAAAACTGCCTTATCTCAGTGCAGAGAAATAATGACAAATAATTCTCTACATCTAGGAAGTACAGTCATGTAGGTAAACTTACCATAACAATAGACGTTCAAACAGATTACAGTATACTTGTCTATATGTGTTCTATCCTGCAGATTATATAACAGTTGGGCCAGTTTCCAAAGCTTTAGGCACCTTCCATGTGCTCAGACTGTTAACAGTTCAAACAGGGCTGCAGAAAACCAGTGGTCTCGGTGCAAAGCCCTTCAGAGCTTTCATGCCAACTGAAACAGGAAGGCTAGAGTTCTGAAAGAGGTCAGTGCTACTTAACTAAAAATCAGCATCCTCTTCCTGGCAACAAAAATAAGGGGGGTGGATGGAAGGAGCTGCTACTGCAGCATTGATCAATTTGAATATCTACTGCTACAGTAAGTTTACCTGCATAACTGTACTATGTTCATCATCAGATTTCTGTTTCAATAGTCCTAACTATTTGGATCGAACACTATAGCATGGAAGGTTTGGCAGGAGGCCTGATCAGAGTCTAGGAGCACCTGGAGAATAGTCCTAACAAAGCCTGGTCTAGAACTGGAAAAGTAGACTAGTTTATAGTGTTTTGCAAATTTATGTTCAGAGGACCAGGTTACTTACCTCTAGAATACTTCTGGGGTCTGCCCCTTTCCAAAAAAAACACACTGAAGATGTCAAGGTCCTAACTGAATGGGCCTTGACCTTGTCTGGAAATTGACTTGATATGGAGGGAATAAGAAAAGGAAATAGCATGGGACAACTATTTAGGAAAAATCTGCTTTGACAGTGGTTGTCCTTTTTTTATACCTTCATAAGAATCTTTCCTATGTGGAATATGGCTACAAGAATCGTGAGAATCATAAAAGCCATGAATCCTGATATCCTGAGAAATTCCTTTGTGGAAGTCCTGAATTGAGATGAAAAACTCATGAAAGGATCTTGATAGACATACCTTTTTCCTGTTGAAGAAAAGCCCTTTGAACTGATGTACCCAGGAGATACCCTAGGAGTACAATCCTGTACAAAGGAATAAGATGAGACTTTTTAATGTTTGCCTGGAAACAGTCTATGAAGGACACCTCCTACCCAAGTGAGAGATTTATGACACTGACAAAAACTCAGCAAGATCAGCCAGTCATCTATACAAGGAAAATGTTAACACCTTGCAGTCTGCAATAGGCTATCACTGGAGTTGGACACTTCGTGAACACCCTTTGAGTAGCGGATAATGCAAAGGGTAATGCAGACAACTGAAAGTGTAATCCAAACCCAGAAAACCTTAAAAAAAACTGTTAGAAATCTGTGGCTACAGGAATGCAATAAGTATCCTTTAAAAGTTACAAAAATAAATTGAGAGAAAGCTAAGAGGTAACAGGTTGTGGAGGGGCAGCATTTAACTTTAGAACCATCACAAACTGGTTGAGAAAGGAAAATATCTCAGACTGATCTCTGTGAAGCTTCTTTCCTTCTCTGGTACCACAACCATTCCCGAATAAAAAACTTTCCCTGTCAGGGAAAGAGGAAAAGACACCATTACCCCTAGAGTCAGCAGATGTTGAATGACAGCAGGGAATAAAGAATTTCAATCTGGTGGATGACTAACAATCTCCTGAAAAGGAGGTAGGGACTCCCACTGCAATTTGCACTCCTGACGAATCATCTAAGAACCCATTTGTCTGAGAGATTATTTTTTGCCAAAAAGAGGGAGATGAAAAGCCAGATGTTGGTAAAGACTTAAAGGATTGCCAGAGTAGGAAGGGTGTTTGTGGGGTTTACACTTTGAAGATAGTCAGACTTGTTGGACTGTCCTTGCCATTGTGTTTTGGGACATCTGTTTGCTAAGTCTGCTTATTTTGCATCTTACAAATGGATATAGAGTTAGGGATCTGAGTAATTAATCAAATCGGTTTCCCTCTCTCATGACAACTTCTTTTCAGGACCTCAGCAGGATATGGGCAAAATACAACCTTCCTATCAAGGGGAAGATTCAAAATTTCAGCTTTAACACCTTCAAGCATATTTTGAGAATGTAATCACGCAAACCTTCTCATCACAGACCAATAACTGCTGTTCTGACAGAGGCATCAGCGGAGTCATATGAAAACTTCAAAAAAGGTTTTGGTTACTTGAGAAACAGAAGAAATAAGAGCACTGAGAGAAGGTCTGCCCTCAGAAGAAGAAAATGTGGCAGTAATGTTACTCATATTTTAAAAAGAAACAACCAAAAACTTTGTGAGCTTGATAATTAAGAATCTTAAAATAAGAGTAGAGGAACATACTCTTTTTTCCAACTGTATCAAAAGCTTTCCCCCATCCTTGTCATGGGGGAAGGGATTAACATCTACCAAATGTTTAGATGCAGAAGGATATGGCAAGAAAAAAACAATCAGTTCAAGGTCAGATCTAGGATTTGAAAAATAAATATGTTAAACTGAGGAATTTTATACAATCTGCCTTCTTAGGGTCTAGAGGCTCAGCCTGGCTGTCAGGAATATTGCAGGCCATAATAAAAACATCCTTCAAGGCTAGAAGAAAAGGAGAGAGAGCAGTAGACTGAGGAAATTTCAGCTGTAATATAGCCTAACATTTTTTTTTTCAAATAAGTTATTTTATTCTTGATGAAAAAATGGTTCAACCTAGACATGGTTTCAAAGAAAAGAAAATCTTTGCCAATGGAAAAAAAATCATAAAAAATACTCTCTCTTCAGAGTCAGACATGGTTACCTGAGAAGAAAGCTTGTTTCCTGGAAATTTTGAAATCTATTCCCTATTAATCACACTGGGAATATTCAGAAAATGAAGAATTCCTTTTTCTCTTACCAGTAGATCTGGTAAAAGGAGGGTTAAGCCTGAAAAAAAAAACTCTGAAATAAGCTAAATATATTTCCTTGCCTAAAATAACAGAAGAAAATAAATGTTTAACTTTCTGCATAATTTTGATAAGAAAAAGCATAGAATCAAATTGCCTCATCAAAATCACTTCTTTACCCCATGACCCAAGTTAACTCATCTCCATCCAGCTGCTACATTGTACTGTAAGGCACACTGTATTTTTAAAAACCTTTAGCAGACATGGTCTATTATAAATGTTGAATGCTGTACTAATGCATTAGCCACCAACATTCTTACCTTCACAGACCAAGTCCTTCCCAACAGGTATTTTTTCATAAGCAAATACACCAAGGCGGGTCCCATTTAGACAAGCCCTAGCTCTACTCTGGCTCCAGTTCACTTCCTTACCCTGTGCCTAATTCCCACCCACAACACTTCATCTACATTTATACCGTGTAGCCATACCCAAACAGTAATACTAAACCCCTCCCATCCAACTTAAACATGTAGCCCTCAAGATTCCATCATCATTTAGCTCCCCTATTACTCATCACTCCTCGCTGTAGCTCAGCCTTTCATCACTACTGCCTTGTTATTTCCAGTGCATATAAAACCACCAACTGTTTTACATACTTTTTATCTATTCCATTATCAAACATATATTACTTACACAACCCACAATCTCTCTCCGAAACCACTTATCCTCTATCTATCACTCCCAAATTAGGTAACAGTATGAACTGTAACTATAGGCTTGGGTCTACTACTGCTATGCCTTCGCCACCTCACCTGTTATCAAAGGCACCAGATTCATACTATCATATCCCTAAGTACCTACCTGATAAACCTACCCAACCTAAAGTTAATATCTTAACAGCCATGACACGCTGCACCTCTATTTCAAACATAAACCACTCAATGTACCATCAAGTAAACTTAAAATAACATTCCCTGCTAGAACAAGACTAAAAAATATCTAAAAACACTAGTCCAACACACATCAGTCTTAACCAGTGGTGATATTCACCCTAATCCAGGCCCAAAAAAATCATCTAAAAACAAAGTCAATAGTACTGAACAAAATGAAATAGTACCTTATCCATTTAACAGTAGTCAACTAACTTTCATTACTCCAAATGCTAGAAGTATTTGTAATAAAATCACAGCACTCCATACTTGGATAGCTGTTCAAAAACCTTGTTTCTTAGCCATAACAGAAACATGGCTACAATCAAATATTAGCAACACCACAATATTACCACCAAATTATAACATAATTAGGAATGACCAAGCTAGAAGGAAAGGCGGTGGTGTAGCAATAATATAAACCAGATTGTCTCAACCTAATCCCTTATAATGCCCCCATAGCACAATTCAATAACGCAGAACTTATCACTTTCCTCAAACTAAACAAACACAAACAAATCTGCATCATTACCTTATATATTCCCCCAGGCAACAATATCAATGTATTAGAGAAGACCTTCTACACTGGACTTCAACTTCCATCCCTCATGAAGCAGTCATACTAGCAGATGTTAATATGAATTGGCTCGATCTTGTATCTACCTCCCCTAAACTTAGCACAAATCATTTTGGATATAAACACCTGACACAAACTCCAACATATTTTAGTAAAAACTCAAATTCCATACTAGACTGGATCTTAGTATCAGATCCCACTAAATTTACCTCGCCTGGCACCCTATCAAATCCCCTCAGTGACCATCTCCCTGTCTTTATCAAACACACACACAATCCTCCAAAACAACAAACTATAAAAACTCTTTGTAACACAACAAATTGTAACACTCAGACATTCAGCAATATTCTCTCTTCAATAAACTGGAATATACTAAGAAATATCCCACTACAGGATTCCATTGAGAAATTTAACTCAATATTTCTTAACACCTTAAACAAAATGACAGCTCCCTGAAATAAAATATTACGAGATGCACCCTTAACACTACAAGACCACCAATGCAAACTAGAGACAAAGCCTTGAAAAATAACAAAACCCACTAAGCCTTCAACAATTTAAAAGTCTTTGTAATCAGGCCAAAAGACAGATCATCTCTGACAAAAGATACTTCAGCAGACCTCAAAATAATTGAAAAGCCAATCCCGAGAAATTCTGGTCAACTGTCAAGAAAACACTACAACCAGGGCAAAAATTTTATCCCAATCCATGTCCAAATAGTGCACCTCTGGAAAATGCTACACAACTTAATACCTACTTTGTAGACCGTACAGCAACCATTATAAAACAATTTAGTCATAGTACTGCGGATCACAAGCAGCAAACAAGTTATGCCCCTATCGTAACGTTCCATCTGTGTTGTCGATCTTCATTCATTCTTGACAGATGGGTTCGGTTCTGACCCCTCTGAACCGACTCAGACATTATACATAGCTCACTATAGCCCAAAACCCTCAAGATAAGGCTCTACCTACCCCCCCTTCCCATTACCTCAGACAGAGTTTGCAGAGAAGTAGAGAAAATACAGAAGCCCTGTCTAAGGGATAACCCTGTACTATCCCAGGACTAGGTCCGATCCTCTAGAAGTCTCTTGGAGGGGGGAAGGTGGGTGGGATTGTCAAGAATGAAATGAAGATCGACAACACAGATAGAACATTATGGTAAGGACATAACTTCTTTATCTGATGTTGTCAGTCTTCATTCATTCTTGACAGATGGGACACAGTCCCCAGCTACTTTAGGTCCTGGCTGGTCCTAAGGAAGGATATTCCTGAGTACCATAGAGCCAAAGGATGCTCTTCCCCTGGGGACCACATTTAATTTGTAATGAGTGGTAAAGGTATGAGAGGTAGTCCATGTTGCAGCTGCACATATTTCTTCAATGGAGGCCTTGGAATGAAAGACAGCTGAAGTGGAAACAGATCTAGTGGAATCACTCCAACAGCAGCGGGTAGTTTCAGTTTATTCCGGTTGTAGACAAAGGTAATCTCTAAGCAATCTTCATAAAGTAACTTCTGATACCAGTTTGCCCAATCCAGGTCCTGAAAAGGATAAGAATAACTGGGGTCTATATTAAAAAGACGAAATCTGAAGTCTGAAAATGCCATAACATGGACACAAACAATCTACGAAAACAGCAAAAGATGGAAACATCGAAAGTCACGCCAAAGGAATTCCCGGAAGCAACAGCACCATACAGGCAAGTTAAACCTAAGTAAACAAACGTAACTTAAAACAGTTTTCCAAATGTTTTTGCAGGGGGGCAAGCCCCTCTGCACCCCCCCCCCATATCCCCCCTACTTATAGATACCAACTCCGAAAACGCACTACAGTGGGGAACAGGATATACTTCCTCATCCCCACGATCACCCTGCTGGCCACGGAAATTCGTTCGGCGTTGTGACTTTCGGCATTTCGTCTTTCGCCGTTTTCGTAGATCGTTTATGTGTCGATGTTATGGCATTCACTGACTTCAACTTTAGTCATTCTCATAGACCCGAATAACTGGTTTGATTTTCTAGAAGATTTTCTTCTGTCTAGGTAAAAACATAGTTGTCTATGGACATCCAGCAGGTGTAAGCAGTATTCACCTTTGTTTGAAAAAGTGGAAAGAAGACTGGCAAGTCTATGGACTGGCAAGTCTATGGACTGATTAATATTAGATTCTGACACCACTTTTGGGAGGAAAGATGAGTTGGTTCTTAATGACACTCTCTCCTTGTGAACAATGATGTAAGGATGCTTTACACATAAAGCTTGCAATTCAGAAATTATCCTGGCTGACATGATAGCTACCAGGAAGAGGATTTTCCAAGACAAAAACTTGAGGTCGCAAGTAGCTGCTGGTTCAAATGGTTGTCAAACTTGGCTTTGTAAGACTAAGGTCAAATCCCATGGCACTACCATGTCTTTGAATAGGGGTTTTAAATATAAGGTGCATTTAAGAAAGAATTTGAGCAAATGATGAGACATCAGGGAATGTTCATCAAGTCCGTCATGAAAACTGGAAATAGCGGCTAAATGAACTTTAATTGTGGAAGTAGAGGCTCCTGAATCAAACAAGAGTCGCTAAATATTCTAGGACCTTATTCACTGGTGCCGAGAAGGGATCTATGTTGTTGGAACAGGCCCAAATCAAAAATCTTTTCCAATTGCTTTAGTAAAGCTTTCTGGTGGACGGTTTATGAGAAGCCAGAAAAATCCTTTAAACCTAAGAGGATAAGTTATTCGGACTGGCAGTTACTAGAATTGGAAATACCAAGCTGTCAGCTTGAGGTTTTGGAGATTGGAATGCACAGAGCCCTAAATGTGAGATAACAGGTCCGGAGTCGGGTCCAGAATCCAGTGGCGGTGAACCAGATGAAGCCAAAGAATGGGGAACCAGACTTGACTGGGCCAATAGAGTGCAATGAGAATCACATTGCTTCTCACCCTTTTGGCTTTCCTCAAAAACTGGGGAATTAGTGGAATAGGGGGAAAGGCATAAAAAAGTCCCGGGGGCCAATCAAGGAGAAATGTCTCTCTCAGGGACTTCCCATGAGGGGGCATTAGGGCAAAGTAGCTATTGCATTTGTTGTTTATTGGGGAGGTTAACAGACTGCAGCATGACTGGCCTCAATGATGAAAAATCTTCATCGCTATGTTGTGGTTGAGAGACCACTCATGAGGTAGCAGAATGCATCTGCTCAACTTGTCCACAATCATGTTGGATTTCCCCAGGATATGCATTGCTACCAGAAAGTGGCTGGAAGCAATAGCCCATTACCAAATTATTAGGGCTTCCTGACATAGTGGGTAGGATCTGGTTCCATCTTGTTTGTTGCTATACCAGACTAACAACTTGTTGTCTGACTGGATTGCAATTGTCCTCGAAGGAAGGACAGACTGGAATGCTTGCAATGCTAAAAGCACTGCCCTTAATTCCAGGATGTTGATATGCAATGTTGGCCTCTTGCGGGGACCAAGTGCCTTGGGCAGTCTTTCCTAGATAATGCCCCCCCACCCATTCTGGGAAGTGTCTCTGGTCACTATGGTTTTGAGCGAAGGGGGCGGGGGGCATAGATTTTCTTCTGGCTTCATCCACAAAGATAAATCCTTTTTGCAGTGGTTTATCATCAACATTAGGTGGGACATCGGATGCGTTAGAATCTACCATTGTGACGCCAAGAGCCAATGAAGCACCCTCATGCGGTATCTCATAGGTGTACTAAAGTTATAGTTGCTGCCATGGACCCCAGAGTTTGCAGTACCAGACAAGCAGGAAAGTACAGTTTTGTACCTACCATAAATGTAGATGTTCGAAGATCCACATTGCTGCAGTCCTAACACTTAATATCAAAGTATAGTCAGCGCATTTGACTGACGCCAGGACGCCAGGGTACAAATGCGCATGACCGTATCCTCAGTCTTTTCTTGCCCCAGATGTCAGAAGACCCTAAAAATAAAGGTCAAAACCAAAAGACAGCAAACAACCAACCAACCACCCCTGCACTAACTATATGTACAATATATACAATATACACAAAATGTACAACCCAACCCACACAACCGCCTCTAACTACAGAGGGAAGGAGGAGGGACTGCAGCAATGTGGATCTTGAACATCTACATTTATGGTAGGTACAAAACTGTACTATGTTCTTCATCTCACATTGCTGCAGTCCTAACACTTGGGTAGAATCCCAAAGCAGAGGTAAGGGAGGATGGCCAACTACAAGGAAGCAGGAGCTGCCAAAATGCCCTGCAAAACAGCAGTGGCAAAACCAGCCCTGGACTTAGAGTAAAGTGGCAGGTGATAATGCCTAGAGAAAGTATGTACAGAACTCCAAGTAGCTGCCTCCAAAATATCCTTGGTTGCCACTCCTCAAAAGCTGTTGAAGTGGCAGTAGCCCTAGTGGAATGAGGCCTAATCCCAGCTGGAATCTCCTTGCCATGATGGGAATAACAGAAAGCAATGCAAAACCCAATCCACTTAGAAATAGTTTGTTTTGATACAGGCTTGCCCTGAGAACTCAAGGCAAAAGAAACAAACAACTGCTGAGACTGCCTGAACCCTTTAGTTCTGTCCAAATAATAACGCAACTGCCTGTGGACATCTAAAGTGTGCAAAATCTTTTCCCCTTTATTTTGGGGATTTGCATAAAAGTAGGCAAATGAATAGTTTGGTTTAAAGCCACACTAGAAACCACCTTAGGCATAAAGGAAGGATTAGAATGATACCCTATCCTTATGGAAAATCAAGAAAGGCTCAACTGCCATAAGGGCCTGTAATTCAGAAACCCTTCTTGCAGAGGTAATGGCCAACAAAAGCAGTCTTCCAAGATAAATATTTCAACTCAGCAGTAGCTGCAGGCTCAAAAGGTTGTAGAGTGAGTTTCTCCAACACAAAATTGAGATCCCAAGCAGGAGTAGGAGCTCTGGGGTCTTATATTCTTTGCCCCTCTAAGAAATTGCTTGAACAAAGGATGAGAAAACAATGGTGGGTTGCACTCATAGTGAGCTGAAATTGCTGCAGCATGAACTTTAATAGAAGAGAAAGACAAACCTTTGTCCAGTAACTCAGTAAGATATTGAAGAGCCACACTCAAATTAGGCTCAGAAACATCAAAATCTTTTGCTGCACTCCAAAACAAAAATCTCTTCCATTTGTCTGCGTACACTTTTCCTTGTACTAGGCCTCCTAGCTTCCAAAATAACATTCAAAACTTGCTGAGGAAGTGGAGGCCCACTTTGGTTCAAAACAGAATATGCCAGGCTGTTAGGTGCAGAGAGTGAAGCTTGACATTTAGCAAATGGCTGTCCTCCTGCGACAACAGGTGTGGAATCAAAGGCAAAGGCCATGGAGGCTTCCGTACCAGACTTCTCAGTAATGGGTACCAGTGTTGTCGAGGCCAATCGAGCCATTAAAATCATCCTTGGCTTGTCCTGTCTGACCTTTAGAAGTACCTTTGGGAGGAGAGGCAGAGGTGGAAAGGCATATACATGAAGATTGCTCCAATTGAAAGAAAGAGCATCCACTTTCCAAGCTGTGGGATGAAACCTTTTTGTGCAAAACTTTGGCAGCTGATGGTTTAGTGGAGAAGCGAACAGATCTATGTCTGGAGTTCCCCATGACACTGTCAATTTCTGAAATACATGAGGATCCAATTTCCACTCGTGGGGATCCATAATTGTCTGCTCAACACATCTGCTAAGGAGTTCTGTGCTCCTGGCAGAAACCTTGCCTGAAGATTGAGCTGTAAACTGAGAGCAGTCTCCCACAAAATCATTGCTTGCCTGCATAGAGGATAAGAATGTTCCCCTTGCTTGTTGATGTACCACATGACAGTTGTGTTGTCTGTTAGAATCCACACCTGCCCTGGAAGAAGTAATTCCTTGGAAGCAATTAATGCAAGCTGGACTGCTAACATCTCCTTCATGTTGATATGTAGATGTTGTAGTCTGACAGGCCACTTGTTTTGTATCCACTTTCCATTTAGATGAGCTCCCCAAGCTTTGTCTGAGGCATCTGTCGTTAAAATCTGACTCGCCTCTGGCCGGGTCACAGAGAGTCCCTTGTTTAGGTGACATTCCTGTGCCCACCACAAAAATTCCTTTTGAATGCAAGGTATTATTTGAATGACAGTGTCTAGATCCTGGCAGTGCTGTGTCCATACATTTTTGAGATACAATTGTAGCTTCCTCATATGCAGTTTGGCATTGGGAAGCACCAGAATACAAGATGCCATGAACCCTAAGGCTTGAAGGACTGTCCTTGCAGTCAGCCCGGACTGATGAGATAGTTGATGGAAGTAAAGGGATAGACTCTTTTGTTTGTCCGGGGTTAAAAAGGCCATCTGGGATGCTGTATTCAGTCTCACACCCAGAAAGCACATGTCTTGAGAGGGTACTAGACTGGACTTTATTTCGTTCACAGAATACCCTAGGCATCTTAGCACTGCTATCACATAATCCAAATGATGAAGAAGCTCTTCTCTTCCTTGAGCCAGAATTAGGCAGTCGTCCAAATAAGGATAGATCTGTATTCCTTTTGTCTGAAGAAAGCTATCACTGGAGCCAGAACTTTCGTGAACACTCTGGGCAGTAGATAAGCCAAAGGGCAATGCAGAGAACTGATAGTGAGAAGTCCCAGCTCCAGATACTTCCTGCAACTTAGTCTGATAGGAACATGAAGGTAAGCCTCCTTGAGATCCAAAGTTACCATCCAATGATCTTTGCCCAGCAGAGGTAAAAGCTGCTGCAACGTCAACATTTTGAACTTGGGAATGTCCAGATAAGTGTTGAGGATAGATAAATCCAAAATTGGTCTCCACGTGTTCCCCTTCTTTGGTACTAGGAACAGGCGAGAATAAAATCCTAGGCCCACTTCTGGCAGAGGGACCGGCTGTATGGCCCCTAGTTGGAGCAACAGAGAAACCTGTTTGTGAGCCTCTAGTCTTTGTGGAGGAGGAACGTCTGGCATGCCTTTGAAAGGAGGCAAGGTATGGAAATAAAACCTGTAGCCGTGGTGAATGATATCCAATACCCAACTGTCCTGGGTAATTAAACTCCAATTTTCTTTGAAAAGTGCCAACCTTCCTCCCAAAGGTGCTGCCAGGCGTGCAGGCTCTGGCAGCTGAAAAGGTTGGTCATTGGGTCTGCTGAAAGGACTGACCCCTGCCCTCACCCGAAGCCTGTGCAGGAGAACTCCCTGTTCTAGGCCTGAAAGAGCCCTGGGCTCTGCTCTAGATCTACCCCTAGACTGTGAACCATAAGAAGGATACGTCCACCCTTTAGTAGGCCACTTTCTACTAAACTTTGGAGGCTGGACCTGCAAAAAATCTTTAACAGTCTGCATAGACTTAGCCTTGTCTTCCATTTTCTTTAAGACCGTCTCAACAGGAGGACCAAACAACATGTCAGATTGTAAAGGAGCATCTAAAATCCTTGTCTTAACATGTTCAGACAAATTCTGATCCCTCAGCCAGGCGTGCCTGCGAAGGACTGACCCAGTGGCAGCCACCCTAGACGAGGCCTGTACAGCATCAAAACCACATTGCAAAGAATGCTTACCCACCTGTTCAGAAACATGCACTAAATCTTGCAACTCCTTACAATCAATACCTACTGCCAGAGCATCAACCTTAGACTTCAATAGTGAAAGGAGATAATTTTGGTATTTCAACATGTGAAACTGGCAATTCAGAGCCCTCATAGCAAGAGTGGAAGAAGTATAGACTTTCTTTCCCCACATATCCAAGGTCCTAGCCTCCTTGTCTGCAGGAACCGGATTCTTAACAACAGAAGCCTTTACACCTTTAGGCCCCTGGCTAACAGTCTCTGGGTCTGCCCTAGGACTCTTAAAAAGATACTTATGAGCTTCAGGCACCCTGTAATACCTATCCGGCTTAACAGGAGCAGGAGGCAAAGAATCAGGATTAAGAGAAGCTTCTGTAAAAACATCGTCCACTACATCCAAAACAGGAGGTATAGCCAAAGGCCTATGCTGGGGTAAAAACAGAAATTCCCTAAGCCTTTTCCTGGAATCAGAGAAGTCCTGACCTCCCACTTAAAATGCCCTCATGGAATGAAGAGTTTCTGAAAAGAAAAATCCTCAGGAGGAGTAGCAGAAGGAGTAGAATCATCCACATCAGAATCAGAATAAGGAGAGTACTCCTGCAAGTCTTCAACCAGACTCTGAAACATCTGAAGCCTGCTCAAAACCCCCAGCTCAGGATCCACCCTAGGTCTCTTATCAGGAGGGGCATAGAACCCCTAATCAAAGTAATCAAATCTTCTGCCATTTTAAGCATATGCTTCTTGGGCACAGTACTTGAGGAGCTAGGGGTAACACCAACTGAAGCCAAACCTGGCCTGCCCCTGGGGGAAGCCTTTGAAACAGAAGGAGAGGGCCTAGCCACCTTGGGAAGGGAGGGAGTATAGTAATGAGAAGCCCCTCAGCCTGACTAGTCTCCTGAGAGGCCACATCCTGCAACAATAAGGTCTCACCCTGGGAACACAAAGAAACCTCCGGTGGAGCCACCAGCTCCACCGACACCTCTAAAGAACCGGCGTCTGGTACAGACGGTTCTTCTAGCCTAGGCTTAACTGCCTTGTCCTTGAGCATCCGACGGCATTTTATAGTTGCACCGCTTCCCAAAGACTAACCTTGCACAATCCAACCTTCTCTTTATAGTTATTAAATCTAGCACAAGAGCGACAGTCAACAACGTCGTGCTCAGGCCCTAAGCAAGGAATACACAAAGTATGATAATCTCTATGCGGTATCTGTTTCCCACAAGAAATGCAATTATTAACTTTTTCTGACATCCGGTAAATGACTGAGGCAAGAAAACCAAAATATTCCCCCAACTTTGAACTCGGTCTGAAACTTCTAAATCGAAACATCTCAGAACGCCAACCAGCACTACTGCTTCTGCATCGGACCATGCGGCAAAAGAGTCATGCGCATTTGTACCCGTCAGTCAAATGCGCCTGATGATATTCGGGCCGACCAAGGACAGCGGACTACCCAAGTGTTAGGACTGCAGCAATGTGAGATGAAGAACATCTTTTGTTTCGGGAAATGATAACCTGAACTTGTGACCTTAGCTTCATCAGCCTGTGGAGGGGAAGAGAGGCTACACAAGAAACTGTATTCTCTTTTTTATGGAAATGCCTAGTCTCTGAGAAGTGAACCACAAAAGTCTGTTACGTAAAGCAGTAGATGCCTGGAGGGGGCGGTGAGGAGCCAGTCATCTAGATATGGAAACACTCAGAATCCTTGCAGTCTGAAGGGAGCTGCTAAGACTGCCAGGCATTTGGTGAACACCCTGGGGGCTGTGGTGAGACCGAAGGGCAGTGCTCAAAATTGCTAACGACTGGCGGAGATGTCTTCTGGAGCACTTGTTCATCTTTATGTGGTAATACAGATCCTGAAGATCTACAGAGCAAATCCAATCATTCTTCTCCAGAAAGGGAAGGATGGAATGAACTGTGACCATCTGAATTTTGTCTGTTGTACAAATTTGTTCAATAGGCTGAGATCCAGAATTGGTCTTCCAGTCCCCTGTCTTTTCTGGCACTAAAAAGAATCCTGAGTGAAATTCAGATCCTCTTTGGTCTGGCAGGACCTTCTTGGAGGACACTTTTCAGAAGCAGCTTTTGGATTTCTACTGCTGCTAGATCCCTCTGACTGGGTGGAACAACTGGGATTCGCTTTTGAAGTCAAGGAAAAAGACTGAATGGGGTATGATAACCTCTGCTGATAATTTTCTGCACCCAGGTATCCAAAGTTATCGTAAGCCAGACAGACTGCTGCAGTGAAAATCTTCCCCGACTGCTTCCAGAGGTAAGCAATTGGGCCTCCTTTTCAGGAGCGCTAGCAAGGCTGTCCAGAGAAGGAATCTCTGGAGCCCTGGTTACGCGGACCCCCTCTGCCACAGGAAGGATGTCTTCCAGTAGAGTTCCCCTCTCTGCCCTGGGGGAGTACCCACCACATGTGCCATGAAAAGGGCCTTGGGATTTTTTGAACCACAGTTTACCATCCCTTTGATTCCTAGAATAGGATTGTTGAGAAGTAGAACAACGAATGCCCATGGCAGAAAGGATCTTTCCATCCTTCTCATACCTGGCTAGCGTGTCTAACTTTTGGGCCAAACAAGGAGGATGCGTCAACAGGAGTGTTGACGAAGGAAGACTTGAAGGGTTCCGTGAAGTCACAAGTGCATCCAGATGTACTGCCTTAAGGCAATGCCTGTACCCATTGCCTTGACGTCCCTTCAACTGAATGGGCAATAAGCCGCATGGACAAGTTTGAGATAGACTCCAGGGTGGCAAGCTGTAAGGGAACCCTATCCCGAACCTCTTCAGACAGAGCTCCTGTAAGGATGTCTGAAAGCTCAGTTATCAGATCCCTTTGAAGTCCAGTAAAATATGCCAAGAATTTCAAGGACCCAATAGCGAAGGTTGAAGAGGCAAAAACCCGGTTCCCAAATCTGTCCATTGTTCTAGACTCTTGGTTAGAAGGATGGAGAGTAGAACTCTCCTCAATGAGTTCCTTCTTGGTGGCCACCACCACCACCATAGCATCCACTGCTAGACCCTTTGACCAATGGAGCTGATGATCGGGGGCTGTTAAAATTGCATCTATTCTCTGGGGAATGGGCTCTATGGAATCGGAAGCCTTCTATGCCTGCTGAGATTGTCCAATTCCGACAGACTCCTGAAAGACTGGATCGACATTCCAAAAGGGGACTCTAGTCCTGGGAATTATTAATGGATTGACTTTCAGCACCATAGGTTGCTGTGCAGAAGGGGAAGCTGGGACTGAATGAGAAGAAAGTGGAGGTTGTCCAGAAACTATTGTCAGTGCCGAAGAGGTCATAGGCGCTGAAACAGTGGTGTCGGTGCCGAAGAACTCTGAATCAGTTCTGATGGGGACTGAGCCACTGTCCATGCCGAAGGTGCCGGTATTGTCACTTTTGGTACTTTGGCTTTTGATTTCGAGGAGAGTCTCGGAACCCAAGACTTTTACCTCATGTGCCAAAGGTGAGGTCGGCACAGAATGGCTTCTTTTCTTGATATCTGGCTTCAAAGATTTTGTAGTCTCAGCCTTAGAGAAGGTTCACTAAAAAAATTTCAACAAGCCTTTTAATATGAGTTTGTTATGTCTCTCTGCATAAGTACGGGTCCCCAAAAGCCCTGACAAATTTTACAAGTAATGTCTAAAGGAGGGGCACCCAAACAGTACACGCAAGAAAAATGCCCATCTGAACTGGGCATCTTTCTGCCACAGTCCTGATATTGCTTGAAACCGGATGCCCCCTTTTGTTTTTCTGCCATACTGAGTTAAAATTCGCACACACACGCATGCAGGTAGAAAGGAGAGAAAAGTAAAGTAGCTCTCTTTGTTTTTTTTTTAAACAAGGTCTACCAACAATGGTATACTAGAAATACCCAAAGAGTAAAGAGAGTGAAAGGAAAAAGATACCAACGGCAGGAAAGGGTAAGTACGGAAAGCCTGTTACCAACAATGGTAACCAGAAATACCATTAGGTAAAGGGGGTGGGTAGAAACAGCAGAAAATAATCAAACACTCACAAAAAAGAAACAAAGAACTATCTGATAAGAAATAGAAAGCTTTCAGCAAAGTCGCTACAGAAAAGCACTAAAAGTAGAAAAAAATGAAGCACTTGACTGACAGCATCAGATGACGCGTCCAATTTTCAGAGTGGCAAACAAGATCTGGGGTAATGAGAGGAGGGGTACTGTGGGTAGAGCCTTAGCTCGAGAGTTTTTGGCTGGTGCAAGCTATGTACAATGGCTGAGTCGGTTCCAAGGGGTTGGGGACCTAACCTATCTGTCAAGAATGAATTAAGACTGACAACATCAGATCAACTATTACCTCCTCATTTACACTTCAACCAGTATCTACAGCCTATATAAAAAACCTCTTAAGCAAACTAAAAAACATGCTCTGCAGATAATCTACCCAGTAAATTTCTTAAAGTAACAGCAAGTAGCATAAGTTACCCCATATCCATACTCATAAATATACCCATACAGGAAAACTATGTCCCCAGAATCTTGGGAAAAAAAATCACATATCATTCCCCTCCATAATGGCAGTACTTCTACAGACATCATTAATTTCAGACCAACAGCTATCCTATCCACATTCTCTGAAGTCTTAGAGAAATGCATCCAAAAACAACTAACAATACCTGAAAACCAAGAAAAACTAAAACTCAGCATGGTTTTCAACCCTCCCATAGCACAAATACAGCTCTTAAAGTTTTCACAGATGCAGTGAACAAAGCCAGAGACAACAGTCAACTTGTCTCTGTCATATCCCTTGACCTATTAAAAGCCATATTCCTTGACCTATTAAAACCCTTTGATACAGTCAGCCACATTAAGCTACTAGAGCAAATGTCAGCCTTAAATCTAACACCAAACACCCTAAACTGGTTCAAGAGTCATTGCACTGACAGATGCCAATCAGTAAAATGGCATATCAGTGCTCTCACCTTTTCTCAGGTTCAACAAGGATCAGTCCTTTGTCCTCTCCTCTTTAATATCCTTACAAATTCTCTTCACACTTGTATACATGCTTCTCTCATACAGTATGCTGATGACTCAACACTTGTGTACTAACAACCATGCACCTCAAACAAATTAAACAAGAATCCCTCACTGCCACTGAAAAATGGTTACAAAACTCCCAACTCGCGCTCAATCCAAAGAAAACCAAACTTAGTTTTCTATCCCAAATCTCGGTCTCACAAAAAACACACCTTTAAAATATACTCCCTCAATAACACCACTATAGCCAATACAAAACTATTAGGCATGACCATAGACAACAACCTTAAATTTGATTGACACATACAAAAATACCATCAAAAATATACACGAAAAACTAGGCTTACTCTACAGAGCTAGAAACTTCCTCACCTCCACATCCAGATACACTCTTGCAAATAGCTTTTTGCCTTCTCTTCTTTATGGAGCCCCCATCTTATATAATTTTCAAATCTCAAAAACTTGAACAATGTTACAATAAAATAGCAAGATTTGCATCAAATTCTCACTACCGTACCCACCACTGCACTACACTGAAAACACTTAACTGTCTAGAACTACCCAACTACCTAAAATATATTCAGTTAAATCACCACACATAAAATCATTTACCACCCACACACCTGCCTAGCTTTAAATTCTATACTACAAAAACACTCCACTAAACGTCCCCTGTGATCAAGTAACCAAGTTTAACTCACTCTTCATAAACCACCTGAATCAGCAAGGTATTCTCACTCCATATTTAAAACATGGAACACTATGACCATATCTATAAGGCACACAAACCCTTCAAATCATTCACACACACTCTTAAAAACTATCTAAAAAATACACGACTATACTTATGTTCTACACGAGGTTAATCAAACAGCTCCTTAATTTGTAACTAACAGCATTAACTTCCATTTTGCGATTATATTTTATACAACTGATAATTTCTTGCCTCTTACCTACACCTTACACTATCACCATACCGTCCCCTAACTTTTCTTTCTCCCTTTTGCTTTTTCTCTGTCCATATCCCATACTTTTCTCCTACTTTCCCTCTCCTATAATTCCTCTCCTCTCTCAACCCTGTATTATAAGATATGTATAACAAGTACATTACAACAAAAATTATTTATCAAATGGAAAAATACTGATTTGAATCATATAACTGGAAAGACCAATTGTGTCATGTACCCTTATCAATATCTAATGTCTGTAATATATGTGCAAGTATGTTTCATCTAATATATGTAAAAATGATGTGCTAACCATTATTGTATATTCTTGTGTGCGAAAATGTTCACTGTTACCCTGTAATAAGCTAATGCAATATGATAATTGCCTCAAAAGCTTTTCTCCCCAGGCATCCTCTGAAAATGGGCACCCACCCAGTCGGACTTTCCTAGTAAACGAATGTCAAATAAATAAATAAATGTCAGGGACATCACCTTGGAGAACAGCCATCTCAGTTTGGTTACGAGAAAATCAATATTCCTCTGAGACTGAGTGGTTCTCCCATAACTGTAATTCAATCCAGCAGCTGTAGAGGATGTGTCCAACCCTCAAGTGTATGGTGGCAGAAGGGAATACACTAGAGGAACACCAGGAAAACAGCAGCCTGAGGAATCAGAAATGGTCACTGCAGAGGCACACATCTGAAGCTGTGAAAGAGTAACCTGCTGAAGATGCAAAGACCATCTGGACATTTTCTTCTTTTTGTGACTGGAGGAAGAAGAACCGAAAAATGTGTAAGCTTCACCATGGTAAAGCCAAGAGAGAAGTCTGGAACCAGAGTAATGACGACAGTAGCAAATAAGTAGCAAAGAAGTGAATTCACCAGATCATCATAGCAACCACAACACACATTTGCCCCAGCTCCTAAAAACAATTTATAAAATGGTTATCGATAAAGGTATTTTACCTTTTCTTAGAAAAACAAAAGTTCACATATAAAAGTAGAAAAAAAAAACATACCTTAATTGACAGAAAAGTCACGACTGTAAAAAAATATATAGTTATCTTCTAGCAAAAAAAAATATTGTAAGTTTTAGTCATTGAATGTGGAAGCCCCCCTCCAAGGGAACTTTTTTCCCCAGCAACAGAGAAACACTAGCCGAACACCAATCCTCAAAAGCCTGCAAGAGGAGTGCTTTTCAATGGCAGGAAATCTGTAGATGGCCTGGCACCCAGACCACTGATTTGCCACAGACTTGCTTGAGCTGTCAACAGTCTAGAAGTATGGAAGGTGCCCTTAAGCTTTCAAAGCTAGCCGGCTGTTATATCACCGGCAGGATACAAACAATATAGCTAAAGCCACCATGCCAGTGATCCAATGAAGAACAATATACCAGTTAATCTGCATTTGCACTGCACTGACACAGACTGCAGAATAAATTCAAATAAAAACACATGAATACAACAGAAAAAACTCTGGTCTTAGAGTTGATGGCACTTTGATACTATTAGAACATTTCTGGGAATGCTGCTATCGTATTATAGAGGTTCCACTAGTGGTATTAAGTGATTATGGACTGATGCATCTCCAAAAATACTGCATAGTGTATAAACTGGCATTTAACTTCCTATACTACAGCTTCACAATGCAAAGCATAACATGTTTAAAAAAGCTTTTCTCCTTTTATGAGATTAACCCATTAGCAGAACAGTCTATTTCATATTTGTATAAGGCTGCTTACTTCTACTCAAATGAAGACAGTGCTCAAGATACTCTAGGTATATGAAATCATAATTCTTTTCAAGAATGTAACAATGTGCAGTGTTACCTGAATATGAGTACCACAAGCAGGGCAGGGTTTGGTGTTCTTTGCTAGCCAGTCTTCACTCTCCAGCTCGTCTAATGCTTTTTGTATTACTGCCTTTCCATACCTTTGTTCCAGAAACTTTTTTGTTTCTTCATCTGCTTTTAGGTAATCAGTACACAGATCTTGAATTTTTGCTTAAAAAAATTTACAGTGAAAATACAAGTCAGTAGTATTCTTACTAGGAAAATTCAAACTCATATGTATTAAAAAAATAAATAAAAAATAAGAGAGAGATCAAACATTATAAAACTTCCTCCATTACTCAAAATAATGATAATGGAATTCAGAAACATGTAAGAACTTAACATTTTCCAGAATATGTCAACCATACTGAAAGATCTTGGTGCTTGCAGTGTGTCATCAAGAGCAATGAAAGAGGTCAGTTCAGAAAATACCATTTTTTTCCCTCTAGCAATGTTCAAGAAAAGAGATCTGCTGATGTAAATACCAATAGTGGTGATGCTTAAAGACAATGGAGTCCTCACTTTCACATTTTATTTGTTTGTGGGGTATAAGTGAAGAAACTCCCATCACTTGTTCACAGGCTTGGTGAATAACCTTAAGGCTTACCGACCATAAAGTTATTTGATGTTCCAGATCTTATGCGAGAACTTAACGATGGGTATGCATGCAGTCAAAGTTCCTTCTTAAAGATATGCAGTGATAACTCCTCTCTTAATCGGTTAGTCTAATGTCAAGTCCACAGGCATGAGAGCTTTTAAGAAATTTAAATACTTCCACAAAAATATCACTTAAACTCGCCCAACCTTCTCAATCTTAAGAAATACTTACCATTGGAGATTTTTAATATAGACTGGTCAAGTTGTGACTCAAAATCCAATTAATCATATTAACCTGCATGTTTTTTCGCGAACTATTCAAACACCAACCAGAACTAACAATCCATCCTTGACTGGATACTAACAGGTCACCATTCTTCTTTCACTCAGGCTGCCTTCCAGACAGTCTCAGTGACCATCTTCCAACCTTTCTACTCAGACAGCGTTATGCGAGACCATGTCAAAAGCTTTAGAAATGTCAAGAAATATCGAGACCACCAATTTTCCCTTCCTATAAACAAATAAGGAACAAGAAAAACCAACACCCAAAACTTTACCTCCTCCCTTAAACTTTGCAACTGGTCTCCACTCAAATACCTACCCCTAGATAAAGCCATGAAATATTTTAACTCTACCTTCAGTAATATCTTGAACTTTCACGCACCACTTAGAACTATAAGAATTAAATACGACCATGCTCAATTGCTAACTAAAGAAACTAGGGCATTACTAACTGCAAGAGACAAAGCTTGGGCACAATACCAAAATAAAAAGAATGAAGTTTTACAAACTTACCATGAGCTTAGAAATAAGGCAAATTACATGAGACAAATCAAAGTAGACCAAACGAACTACTATCACAACATCCAAACTATGCACCACAAAAACCCCAAAAAGTTCTCGTCTGCTATTAATAAGATCCTCCCACCCCACCACTACCTCCAACTACTGACAACATATCCACCCATTTGATAAATACTTCACCAAAACAACTCTAGCTCTATCAAATAACTGTAGCACCACTCACACTCCAATCCCACCTACTTTGGATGATGATGATGATGATAACAATAACTCTGCTTCCCCTACCCTGCCCCATCCCCTCCCGCCCCTAAATCACTCAAATTTATCTAAACCTAACCACTCACACGTGTCTACCAATCACCACCTGTACAATTATGAATTATAAAGTAGCGTACATTTCCACACTAATTCTAATAAACACCCATCCATTAGTACACATATATTAACCTTTTACCAATCCCTACCCTTTTTACCATTGCAAAATGCTATCAATACATTGTATTGAAACACCCTCTTCTTTCATACACAGCAGTTGTCACTCCCTGTAATCAAAACAGGACAATCTCCACTATACCCCCCTCCCCCACCATTACAATACAACACATATCCACCTACCCATTCAGCTGTTCTGACTTCCCACAGTCACCCTATCCGATTAAATCCCTGCTCTACCACATACTCACAAACTCACAACCATCACCCCCCCCAACATCTCAAAACACACTAACCACACAATGTTAGTCCCACTCATCTCAACACACTAAGCATGCAATGTTACATTCACTAAAACACATCATTACATCCACTAAAACAGACACTATTTACTACCTTATCTCTCAGCACAGCTAACCTATTCACACTAGCCCTTCTTTACCATTTAACTAACTTCTACACCCCCATCTACTATGACCACCCCACCAACTCTCCACTGCCCATAACCCACCACTACATTTCACCCAACCTCTACAGCAACACAGAAATAGACTACCTCCCACTTAAATACAATCAAACCAGACACAAAAATGAACCAGTATTTAGAAACCACAAACAACTAAGCAAACTTATAACAACTTTACTTCATATATTATCAAAACTAAAACTCAGTGGCGACATCCACCCAGCCCTGGCCCCAAGCCTACCAATAAGAAAACTACCACTTACACCTCAAATCAACTCCACCATACCCCTTCACCCAATCAACACTCCCTGCTGTTCCTTAATATAAATGTAAGTATACTAAACAAAATCTATGACTTCCATGCACTAATTGACCTACATTCCCCCGACAACCATTTTGACCGAAACTTGGCTTAAGCCACATGTCAAAAACAATTAAATACTTCCCCCAGGGTTCAACATATATAGACTTGATCGTCAAAATAAATGTGGAGGAGGTGTAGCAATAATGTTTAAACAAAATCTAGCCCTAGAAGTTAACACCACACTTCCTACATCTAACAATGCAGAAATACTCATCATCAAACTGATCATCAACAAGAACAAAACACATCATAGTGGCTATGTCCCTCCAGGAGATAACAATAGCACAGTTGAAAACATACTTCACTGGCTATCCACAACCTTCCACCAAGAAACCATAATTATGGGTGACCTAAACACTGACCGGTCCACCTATAATTCCAATAATCCATCCAATTTCATAAACCTATATGGTTTCTACCAGCTCATACAAAACCTCAGAAGAATAGACAAAACCTCCAACAGACAATCCATCCTGGATTGGACTCTCACAAATAAAAATAACACAGCCCTTCTAGCAGGATGCCTCCACAGTACCATAAGTGACCACCTACCTAATCAGAAACTATCTTAGTCCACCTAGACAAGTAGTCTATAGGCTAATCCACAAAAAAATAATGAAATATACACATTTTCAACTCCCTCTTCCAACAAATAAACTGGTCCCCCCTCAAAACCCTACCACTAGATGACGCTGTTCAACACTAACACCACCTTCCTCAACATCCTAAACATCCTGGCCCCCCTGCAGAATAGCTAGAATAAAACATCACCACACACCCTTGCTTAGAAATAACACCAAGACTTATTAAAAGAAAGGGACAAGGCATGGGAACACTGGTTAGCTAAAAAAAGCAA